>NC_085024.1:1092165-1167294 GCF_963692335.1 Osmerus eperlanus
AACAAGGTTGGTGTGAACCTGCCCTTAGTCTGTATGATGCAACTATGTCACAAAGGGGTGTTATAAATACTTTCACACACAACCTTGATGGTGTAAGGTGTGTGTACTGTGTGTGTGTTCAGGGGGAGTGAGTATGTAGTGGAGGTATATATCTGGACAGTGTGTGTGGTGGGGGTATATATCTGGACAGTGTGTGTGGTGGGGGTATATATCTGGACAGTGTGTGTGGTGGGGGTATATATCTGGACAGTGTGTTTGGTGGGGGTATATATCCGTACAGTGTGTCTGGTGGGGGTATATATCTGGACAGTGTGTTTGGTGGGGGTATATATCTGGACAGTGCGTGTGGTGGGGGTATATATCTGGACAGTGTGTTTGGTGGGGGTATATATCTGGACAGTGTGTGTGGTGGGGGTATATATCTGGACAGTGTGTGTGGTGGGGGTATATATCTGGACAGTGCGTGTGGTGGGGTATATATCTGGACAGTGTGTGTGGTGGGGGTATATATCTGGACAGTGTGTGTGGTGGTGGTATATATCTGGACAGTGCGTGTGGTGGGGGTATATATCTGGACAGTGTGTGTGGTGGGGGTATATATCTGGACAGTGTGTGTGGTGGTGGTATATATCTGGACAGTGTGTGTGGTGGGGGTATATATCTGGACAGTGTGTGTGGTGGAGGTATATATCTGGACAGTGTGTGTGGTGGGGGTATATATCTGGACAGTGTGTTTGGTGGGGGTATATATCTGGACAGTGTGTGTGGTGGAGGTATATATCTGGACAGTGTGTGTGGTGGGGGTATATATCTGGACAGTGTGTTTGGTGGGGGTATATATCTGGACAGTGTGTGTGGTGGGGGTATATATCTGGACAGTGTGTTTGGTGGGGGTATATATCTGGACAGTGTGTGTGGTGGGGGTATATATCTGGACAGTGTGTTTGGTGGGGGTATATATCTGGACAGTGTGTGTGGTGGGGGTATATATCTGGACAGTGTGTGTGGTGGGGGTATATATCTGGACAGTGTGTGTGGTGGGGGTATATATCTGGACAGTGTGTGTGGTGGGGGTATATATCTGGACAGTGTGTGTGGTGGGGGTATATATCTGGACAGTGTGTGTGGTGGGGGTATATATCTGGACAGTGTGTTTGGTGGGGGTATATATCTGGACAGTGTGTGTGGTGGGGGTATATATCTGGACAGTGTGTTTGGTGGGGGTATATATCTGGACAGTGTGTGTGGTGGGGGTATATATCTGGACAGTGTGTCTGGTGGAGGTATATATCTGGACAGTGTGTGTGGTGGGGGTATATATCTGGACAGTGTGTGTGGTGGGGGTATATATCTGGACAGTGCGTGTGGTGGGGGTATATATCTGGACAGTGTGTCTGGTGGGGGTATATATCTGGACAGTGTGTTTGGTGGGGGTATATATCTGGACAGTGTGTGTGGTGGGGGTATATATCTGGACAGTGTGTGTGGTGGGGGTATATATCTGGACAGTGTGTTTGGTGGGGGTATATATCTGGACAGTGTGTTTGGTGGTGGTATATATCTGGACAGTGTGTTTGGTGGTTGTATATATCTGGACAGTGCGTGTGGTGGGGGTATATATCTGGACAGTGTGTGTGGTGGGGGTATATATCTGGACAGTGTTTGGTGGGGGTATATATCTGGACAGTGTGTGTGGTGGGGGTATATATCTGGACAGTGTGTGTGGTGGGGGTATATATCTGGACAGTGTGTTTGGTGGGGGTATATATCTGGACAGTGTGTTTGGTGGTGGTATATATCTGGACAGTGTGTTTGGTGGTTGTATATATCTGGACAGTGCGTGTGGTGGGGGTATATATCTGGACAGTGTGTGTGGTGGGGGTATATATCTGGACAGTGTTTGGTGGGGGTATATATCTGGACAGTGTGTGTGGTGGGGGTATATATCTGGACAGTGTGTGTGGTGGGGGTATATATCTGGACAGTGTGTTTGGTGGTTGTATATATCTGGACAGTGCGTGTGGTGGGGGTATATATCTGGACAGTGCGTGTGGTGGAGGTATATATCCGTACAGTGTGTCTGGTGGGGGTATATATCTGGACAGTGTTTGGTGGGGGTATATATCTGGACAGTGTGTCTGGTGGAGGTATATATCTGGACAGTGTGTGTGGTGGGGGTATATATCTGGACAGCGTGTGTGGTGGGGGTATATATCTGGACAGTGCGTGTGGTGGGGGTATATATCTGGACAGTGTGTCTGGTGGGGGTATATATCTGGACAGTGTGTTTGGTGGGGGTATATATCTGGACAGTGTGTGTGGTGGGGGTATATATCTGGACAGTGTGTGTGGTGGGGGTATATATCTGGACAGTGTGTTTGGTGGGGGTATATATCTGGACAGTGTGTTTGGTGGTGGTATATATCTGGACAGTGTGTTTGGTGGTTGTATATATCTGGACAGTGCGTGTGGTGGGGGTATATATCTGGACAGTGTGTGTGGTGGGGGTATATATCTGGACAGTGTTTGGTGGGGGTATATATCTGGACAGTGTGTGTGGTGGGGGTATATATCTGGACAGTGTGTGTGGTGGGGGTATATATCTGGACAGTGTGTTTGGTGGTTGTATATATCTGGACAGTGCGTGTGGTGGGGGTATATATCTGGACAGTGCGTGTGGTGGAGGTATATATCCGTACAGTGTGTCTGGTGGGGGTATATATCTGGACAGTGTTTGGTGGGGGTATATATCTGGACAGTGCGTGTGGTGGAGGTATATATCTGGACAGTGTGTGTGGTGGGGGTATATATCTGGACAGTGTGTTTGGTGGGGGTATATATCTGGACAGTGTGTGTGGTGGGGGTATATATCTGGACAGTGCGTGTGGTGGGGGTATATATCTGGACAGTGTGTGTGGTGGGGGTATATATCTGGACAGTGCGTGTGGTGGGGTGAAGTGCCTTGCCCAAGGACACAACGTAATTTGGCACGGCCTGGAATCTAACCTGCAACCTTCTGATTAATAGCCCGATTCCCTAACCGCTCAGCCATCTGACCCCCCTTGCGTGTGGTGGGGGTATATATCTGGACAGTGCGTGTGGTGGAGGTATATATCAGAATAAGAATCAGAAATCAGAAAGGGTTTTAATCGCCATGAAAGTTTGCACAGACATGGAATTTACTTTGGCAGGAAGGTGCATACATTAAACGTATAGGAATCTTAAAACTTAAATACATGATCTAACTATACTAAAGGTACAAGTCTAACTAATACTAAAGGGATTTATAATTAAAAAACTAAATATATATAAAATTTAATGAAATATAAAGTAGCCATAATTTACAATATAAAAATACAAAAAATACAAATAGTACAAAGAATACAAATAGTACAAATTGCAATGTGGCAAGGTATCATTGTGCAGTTTGTTATTAGAGTCAGTGTGAGCCCTTAGCCTTGTTGAAGAGGCCAATAGCGTATGGGAATTGGTCCTGATGGACCGCAGCCTTCTGCCGGAGGGGAGTGGCTGAAACAGAGTGCGTCCGACATATCTGGACAGTGTGTGTGGTGGAGGTATATATCTGGACAGTGTGTGTGGTGGGGATATATATCTGGACAGTGTGTGTGTCAGTTGGAGCTACCAGATGGCAGGGTGCGTGACAGTACAGATGGCAGGGTGCATGACAGTACAGATGGCAGGGTGCATGACAGTACAGATGGCAGGGTGCGTGACAGTACAGATGGCAGGGTGCGTGACAGTACAGATGGCAGGGTGCATGACAGTACAGATGGCAGGGTGCATGACAGTACAGATGGCAGGGTGCATGACAGTACAGATGGCAGGGTGCGTGACAGTACAGATGGCAGGGTGCGTGACAGTACAGATGGCAGGGTGCGTGACAGTACAGATGGCAGGGTGCATGACAGTACAGATGGCAGGGTGCGTGACAGTACAGATGGCAGGGTGCGTGACAGTACAGATGGCAGGGTGCGTGACAGTACAGATGGCAGGGTGCATGACAGTACAGATGGCAGGGTGCATGACAGTACAGATGGCAGGGTGCATGACAGTACAGATGGCAGGGTGCATGACAGTACAGATGGCAGGGTGCGTGACAGTACAGATGGCAGGGTGCGTGACAGTACAGATGGCAGGGTGCGTGACAGTACAGATGGCAGGGTGCGTGACAGTACAGATGGCAGGGTGCATGACAGTACAGATGGCAGGGTGCATGACAGTACAGATGGCAGGGTGCATGACAGTACAGATGGCAGGGTTCATGACAGTACAGATGGCAGGGTGCATGACAGTACAGATGGCAGGGTGCATGACAGTACAGATGGCAGGGTTCATGACAGTACAGATGGCAGGGTGCATGACAGTACAGATGGCAGGGTGCATGAAACACAGTTTACCTACAGCTCTGTGGCCTGTCACATTTACCCCCTGGATCCTTCCTTCACCACCACCTCCTCTCCTCCCTCCTCTCTCCCTGTTCCCTCCCTCCTCCTCTCCTCTCTCCTCCCTCTCCCCCCGCTCATTCCTGCTCCATTGTGACCTGTAGAGCTGCTTCCAGCAACCTCATTTCCAAACTTAACTCCCCAGGAAGTATCAGCAGGAAATGGGAGTGGCCTGCTGGGGGGAGGGGCCAGTCCTCTCGTACCACCATGTTTACACAACAGGCTGACATGGAACTGTGAGCCACAAGCAGGTCACAAACAGGAGCCTGCTAATTGGACTTTACCTCCTCGTAACAGGGGCATAACCCCGCTTGACGACACATACCTGGACCTGCCATATCTCTGTACAACAAACCTGCTCTTATAACCTAGAGGATCTCTGTTAGACGTGATGGTGGTCTACATCACCCTGCAAGGAAACAGCACAGCCACATGGCTGACAGAGACACAGCGCAGGAGGAAGTGGCCTGGCTCTCTCCACTGTCAGCTGGGCTCCCTGGCCAGGAGAAACAAACGTGATTATAAGCCAGCAGAGCCAGCCTGCAGACTGACAGCTCATTACCAGACAGGATGCAGAGCTTCAACACCTGCCCACGTCATGACATGGAAACACTGTTGTTTACAGTGCTCCTACTGCAGGCTCCATGTCAAACGGTCAAAGGTCAAAACCTATGTAAATGACACCCTCACAAAAAAACGATAGGCTATCCTCTCAAAAAGTATACGCTAGCATACTGTATCGCGCTGTGCTTAAGGAGCCTATCTATCACGCAATGAGCAATTAATTCGGTTTCATGTTAAACTAGAGAGGGTACAATTTCTGGGGAAATTGTAGGGTGTGCTTGCTTGCGTCGGTTGCACAGGGGTCCGTTTTTGGATGACATTTTTAAAACTGATATTTCTGTATATTTTATATAAAAATGCATACTTATTATTCATAAAGATTACATAGATTTAAAAGATTTTTTTTGCTGCTCATTTACAACTGAAAATACGAGTGAAGTGTAGAATGAAATAGATGTCTTCTCATTTCCCCTGCAGCCTCATTGTTGAATCAAAACGAATACATTTGGCAGACCGGTGTAAAAATTGACCTAATCTCTATGACTTAAACGTCCTTTTAAGTTTTTCCCTTCTCGTGATATTTTAAGGCATTTACCCTACTCATATTGCATTAATTCATGAATAAAGAACCCCCTTTGAAGATTATTCTACGACGTTACCGGCAGTAGAAGATGGAATCGCGATTCAAACAGTACCATCTGCTAACTGAAAATATGCCCCCAAAAACGTAAATAAGCTTGACATTTATTTAGTGGAAAATCGCTTTCATAAAAAGCTCACTGGTAGCGATCATTGTCAGTAACAACGCCAAGTGCGATATAGCCCTGTGTGGAGAAGCTGCCCCGGTAAATTGTACAGTACAGTACACTACTGCTGTGTTCGTCTTGGTAGCGATTGCGTTGGTTGAATTTGATTTAACGTTCCGTTGTACGGTTTAGGCTGAAATTAATTATTTTCATGAACAGATTGACAAAGTTTAGGCTGTGGCAATGAAGTTAAGGTTAGTAGTTAGATAGACTTTTGATTTAAGTAAGGGGAGTGCCGAACATGTTATGTCGCCGTTTGACCTCCTACAGCTGTGTAGATGTTTTTGTAGTGTCTGGCTAGGCTACAGCGTTGCAGTGAGCAACACTGGTTTGAAACCACAGGTAATGATAATTTCACCCACAAATCGTTTACTTGTAATGTAATGTCATAATAAATCCTACAACGAAAATGTATTTGTGAGGAATGTTTATTTTAACGATTGAAAACAGATGCATCATGTAGTATGTGTTGCCCGGCCAACAGAGGCTAATGTCATGATGCTAATGCGTCAGTGACATAGTAGACTACTGTTTCCGAAAGTAGATGTATTTCCTTAATAAAATCAGGTTATATTGTACATTACACGTCACAATTGTGTGTCATATCACAAACTAAAATTAGTAAATAGTTATCACCCTGGCCTCTTTGCTTGTGGCGTTTCTGCAGCTCCCTTGCAGTAAAGCAGTTAGCTTAGCTATCTCCCAGAAGTTAACGAGCTGCTAAACTAATGTTCTGCTAGAGGTAGTCACGCGAGTTTTTGTGACGTTAGTGACGTAAGTAGCGTCATTGACTGTGGCTAGCAAGTTAGCCACCGTTAGCTTCACTTTTCGCCACAGAAACTTAATTTCCACTTAAACCATGCAACGGAACGTAAATCCCAATAGAAGCAACTCAATCGCTACAAAGACGAAACTTTTGACACCTAGGTTGTCTATGTAGGCCAAATATTGACTGAGTTTTAGGGGGGCAAAAAGAAATAATAACTAGAAAAGGCTGTTCCTGCGAAACAGCAGTGAGAATGCTGAAAACCTGAATGGGGATAGCTGACCATGCTAAAAAATCTGAAATAGTGAAAATTTAGTAGAAAGTTATAAGCTGAAACTTCAAAGCAACCGAAAGGTATTTTTGAAAGGGGCTGGAGCAGCATTCCAACAATGATTTGAAAGGATTTACCATTACTTTTAAAGGGAGAATAATTTGCACAAAAACCTTAATATTTTAAAAAGTATAAAAGTGAGAAATGAGAAAATACCCCCAAGCTGAAATGAATTTCAAAAATGTGTGAGTCACACAAAAGAGGCAGTGTGGAAGCTGAACTGCATCATCTTAACAAAGCTAAGAGCTAAAATAGCCTACAATGTGGGAGAAGCTGAAAGCTGAACTGTTAAACAGAAGAAGTAGGCTAGCTAGTCGTAACAAGAATATTATCGTTTTAACAGATTAAATTATAGTTGGGATAGTATTAGCAGTAGCAGATGTAGCCTATGCGTTTACTCGGCTTTCTTAGTTGGATTCAATGTGTTGATGGAATGAAACATACAGCAGTAGGGCCGATACAGGAAGACACGGCGACACTTTGTTGCAGAAGGATGATGGTGCAAGTTTTGTCCGTGGAGCATACAACGATTAATAAAAAAGAATCATGTAGACGTGTTTATTGAGTAATCGCATAACTAATTACACATGTAAACGGAGTAATCGTATTATTGGCATAAACCGACAATTGCTAGTAATCGTGTTTCTCATGGTCAAGTAAACGTACCAATCACCTGTGTGAGAGACTGAGTGGTGCGTGTCTGTCGTTACGGTGATGGTGCAGCTATGATTGCTAACGCGCTGAGGGCAGAGAATAAAAGAAATGTAGCTAGAATCCACACCTCAAACAAGATAACCTAGACGCAAAACTGTACGTCCAATCCAAAATATAAGGATATTTTCCGAGACCCAAGACTCTGCCGAAACCAGAGATATTCTTTATATATCTGTGCAGTCAGAAATACGACTCTACCTGCAGTTTCAAAAACGTGTTCCTTTTGCTTTCCTGGTGCTTGTGTGTTTGGTTGCCACGGTGATGGCGCAGCTGTGATAGCTAACGAGCTAGGCAGAGAGAAAAACGAACATTTACCTAGCATCCACACCTCAAACAAGTTGACCTAGACGCAAAACTATAAGTCCAATCCAAAATATAATGATATTTTCCGAGACCCAAGACTCTGCCGAAACCAGAGGTGTCCTTTATATGTCTGTGCAGCAAGCTGCTCTTTCATAAAAATCAAGAAGGAGCAAACATTTTAATGTATTTCAAACTGTCATAATTCAAAATTGGCTGAACATTTGAAAAAGCTGAATCATTTGGGAATAGCTGAATGTCTTGTGAACATTTTAAAGGTTGAATGGTGTCTCTAGCTGAAAGTAAGCTGAAGTAGTTACGTTTGAAAGAGGAGGAAGCTTTTTAATGATTTGAAAGGATTTACCATTACTTTTAATGGGAGAATAATTTGCACAAAAACCTTAATGTCTTAAAAAGTATAAAAGTGAGAAATACCAAAAGTCATAGCCATCATCTCCTGAAGGAGCTGAACGTTTTGATACAAAAGTTGTAGGAATCGGTTAAAGTATGCAGAACGAGTTAAAGGCCAAAAAACGGCGGAAGAACTGAGAAGTTGAAAAGCAATACACAATAATATATATGTGAGAGAACAAAGGTTGTGCCATTGCCGAAGGCAAAGCACACCCAATTATTCTTGCACCTTCTGCAACAGGTTCCTGTAGTAAAAACGGACAAGACATGTCTGTGACAGACTTCCTGTATCACCTCTGCTTGTAAAGCCTCATTCTAATCGTGTTTACATAAAATAAACCTGCTCCCGAGCAGGTTTAAGCTTACGGACCTGGGGGGTATTAGTCGTAGCTTGCTAAGCGGTTTAGCGAGCTAATTTTCAGGCTAAGATAAAAAACGCCCCTCCTTTTGGTTCGTGGAAGCAACTTTCGATAAATCACCATAGTAACATATCAATTAGCACTAACCTGCTCCAGAGCAGGCTACGTAAGTGTAGCTGGATAAGCTTGCCACACCCCCGGAAAATAACATGGCAGCTCCCTTTTTGAGAGACCCAGTTGACCAAGGAGCTATATTTTAGTTCGATTAGCTTTCCATACCAATAGAGTTCTTCGCGATTGCCAAGATCCTTTGTTTCACACGGATGAGTTCTTGTTTGAGCGATATCGATTCAGCCGACAAGGACTCATTTATTTGCAAGACCTTCTCGGGCCGTACATTGCAAATATCACACGCCGCAGCAAGCTTTATGCTTTATTATGAGCTTATGCTGCTGTATGTGAATATGTAACGCTATGTTTTAGGAAATGTCTTATCTGTTGTGCCTGTGCTTTTTATGTTTCACTGTGGGAGAGTGGGAAACGTCATATCGATTCCTTTTTATGTCTTGACATGTGAAGAAATTGACAATAAAGCTACTTGAAACTTTAACTGTGCTTCAGACTCTGCATAGCCTTGAGTTTTTTTGCGTCAGGTATAGGCTACATTTTTATACAGTATAGGCGATGCAGAAAACATTGGCAAAGCCGCAACATGCGTTGCTGTAAGAAAAGTGTACTTGGCGCTTAACCAGCTGATGACTCAATTCATCATATTCCCTGTCCATGTCCCAGTCAATGAAATCAAATAGGGATTTACACATAGGCCTACATGCATATACACATATATAGTACATGATATAAGTGCAGTAGCCTACATATATCCTCATAATTGTCTATGAATTCGTATCAATTAGATACTCTTTGGCCTTGTTTTTATCTAGCCTACTTATTCTGAAAGAGTTGAGATCATTATTTTCGCTAGCAAGATCTCATTCGATTATTAATTTCCATTAAGCCTACTGCCAGCAGGCACATTTAAAGAAATGTGATCTGATTGATTGGGGTAATGAGGCACTTAAGATGAGCTTATACATTTCCCCAAAACTTTCGCATTTAGCTAATCGGCAATTTTTTGCCAAGCTGCTTGTCTTGCTCTGGCAGCGGTGGCGGTGTTTGACTTAGCCATGATAATATGCTTATTGTCTTCGTAGAGACTCATTATAATAGTTTGCTCGGATGGCGAGATAGCCTATCCGCTCTCTCTTTCGTCTTTTCCGCCATCATAGCGTTAGAAAATCACGGTTTTGGTTATCGACCTTTCCTGCCTTTTGAAGTAGGACGTGCACGTGCAATTTCCCTGATAAGTTTAGCCTGATTGAAATTAACCACATGATTTGGATGCGGATCAGCCGTTGACGAACCGATATTTGCTGTTCTCACTCATCTCGCTAATGTTAACGGGCTAAAGGGACAATTGATTAACTTAGCTTCAACCCTTACGACGAACGGGGCCCTGTTGCTATGACAGCAAGTCCAGGATGAGCTTCGAAGAACCGAACAATCCAAGATAATGACAAATCGTCAACAATCAAATCCAGCTAACTGAGTTAGCGACGTACGGAGAACTGGCCCCTGTACTACGAATCAAGATCAACAAGTAGTAGGCAATACTTGCACATATTTTAAGGCCAACAAGTACAAGGCTGAATTGCCTGAGTCAGTCCCTTTTGTAGGATATTGGTATAGCTACAAAGGGCCTATAGAACAATGAAATTGCTTGCAGCCAACAGGAAGAAAAATTAGGCAAAGAAAACTGGGGGGGCCCTCTCCAGCTATCAGGGTCGCCCCATGATGGAAGGAGTGGAAGGGGGCATTTCTTCAGACCCTGGTGGCAGCAGCTCGGAAACCCAGGCATATGTATGTTTCAAGTAATCTATGTGACCATGTTCATTCAACAATTATTTACGAATATTGTAGGAGTGAAATGTATTACTGTTCTCTGCAGTGACAGGAAATACAGTGGTGTTGCTGCCACCACCCATTGTTGTCCCACTGTGCCATACAGAGGTAACAGTGAAAACTAATAGTCATACGCCAGTATGTATGCCATATGTGGTTGCTGAATATTGATCAAATATGCCATTTACTTTCTCAAGTGGAGGTCCTAGATGATCAGGAAACTGTGTCTGCCTGCTCAGAGAGCATTTTGGGGGTACACTTTTGAGTTTTATTTACCACTTGCAACACAGATGGTGAGAGTGTGTGAACGTGTGGCTGTGATTGAAGTGTCTGTAATGACTTGCTAGTGGTGGTGGTCTGAACATGAGACACAAGTCCTTAAAGTGCTCATTTCAAATATGACTCAATTGATTAAATTGCTATGGTGTTAAACTCAGCAGGAAGAGGAACGTCTTCCTCCCCCTGAGCCTAGGGCCTCCACTTCAAGGCCAAGACAAAGACATAAGACTCCCATAACGCGAACTACGCGCTGTGCGTAGGGCACCAAGTCCTGAGGGGGCACCAAAAAATTGCCAACTCAAAAATCATCATAGTACTAATAATTATAATTACGATATTATATCAGTATATAAATATTAGGCACATTTTAGGCATGTATATCACAAAACAGGCAGAACAAGAGATATATTTAATTGCTCAAAAAAAGTTACGATGGTGCCCCCCCCCCCCCCCCCCCCCCCCAAAACAAATACACACTCAACTTCCCAAACTCGCCGTGGGTGCCCTTTCCTATCTCAGTGGCCTGACGAACTTTGACAGTAGGGTCGACTTTTCGAAAATGGCCTCAAAAAGACAACAGGAGTCAGGGGCAGAAATAAGAAAGAGAAAGAAACTGCGAAATGATGCCCGTGCATCACTTTCAGGTAAGTCCATGTTTAATCATTGTTAAATACGGGAAATGTGCTGCTAATTTAATGGTTAGCCTATGCATACACCTCGAACTAGCTGACGTTATTGCTAATGTTAGCACACTCAAATATGTTAGGTGCAAGCTAAATTGAGATTTTACTGTTAAACATTATCTATGCATTTTACAAGTAACTGACGCCAGCTAACTGTTACTTTACTTTACATTCTATGATGCTTTTATATTCGATTTATCAAATAGTTTTTAAATGAGTAATAAAGGTGGAGCTCCTTGGCTGCATGCTTTCAGTTTTAAATGTTCATAATTTGGAAAACCAGTCTAAGAAACGTAAGGGTGGGGCTGAAGCATTAAGAGACAAAAATACATCACCTTCACTAGACAAGGTTTTACCAATTGAAAAACGGCTGTTTATTTTACATGAAGCTCCAAAACTATTTTGCGTTCAAATAAAGGCCAACATTTTTCGCTCGCGCGTTTTGCGCGCTCGCATTACGTTGGGAACTCCGTAACTAGCATCACATCAAACACAGAATGTGGGTGCATTGGCAGGGCAGCTGTGGTGGCGTATACGGGGGCCGGTTCTGGTGGGCCGGTCTGGATCAAAGTCCAGGGCCTCTTTTTACTCCCAGTCCGTCCCTGCCAAGCCCTGATCAACCACCCTCAACCAGCTGTTTAGGGACAGATACACAGCAGAGAACCACCACCTCTGAATAGGTGTTACATTGTGATGCTGCTGTTGTGTTAGGCTATTGGTATTGAGTTAAATGTTTGGTAATAAAAAGTTAAACTGGCAAAAACAATCAGGTTTTTTTAGGGAGGGGGGGGGCATCATAAAGGAATTATGCTTAGGGCACCAAAATGACAGCGGCACTGAGTGAAGTCCTGTGGAGAGGGCCCCCCCAGTTTTCTTTGCCTTATTTTTCTTCCTGTTGGCTGCAAGCAATTTCATTGTTCTATAGGCCCTTTGTAGCTATACCAATATCTTACAAAAGTGACTGACTCAGGCAATTCAGCCTTGTACTTGTTGGCCTTAAAATATGTGCAAGTATTGCCTACTGCTACTTACCGTTTTGAATTATGGTTTTATATAAATGTTTTATTTGCTCCCATGATCGTTTGCCACTGCCAGTGTTGCAACTAAAATAATACAGCAACAAAAGTTTAACGTTATGGAATGCACACGTGTAATTATGGTCACATCTTGTGCCTGGGGCACAAGATATCAATAAGTCATGTAGCTTACGCATTTACAGCGTCTGCTATTTTCTGCCAGCTTGGCAGCAGCGACTTTGTTGATTTTTGTCTGTATTATATGTCTGTATTCTTGATATGTTTGTATTACAATATTTCACGCAGGAGGAGTAGACAAAGTTTGGAAGATTATTGTCGGCTCCTCCTGCGTGAAATATGCGGCTCTTGTTTTGTCCATGTTTGCGATTGGACATACGGTGCAAACACCGCCCCTTTATGTGAACGCGCACATCTCTAGATTGGAAAGATCTGGGTTGAGTTAGAGAGTTGATAACCGCCGTCGTGATACCACTTATCGTGATTGCGATTGTTACGCTTCGCGTAGCCGGGTAACTGAAAGTGATCCAGAGTATGTTGATCTTGATTCGTAGTACAGGCCCCTGGGGGGTATTCGTCGTAGCTCGCTAAGCGGTTTAGCGAGCTAATTTTCAGGCTAAGATAAAAAACGCCCCTCTTTTTGGTTCGTGGAAGCAACTTTCGATAAATCACCATAGTAACATATCAATTAGCACTAACCTGCTCCAGAGCAGGCTAACGTAAGTGTAGCTGGATAAGCTTGCCACACCCCCAGAAAATAACATGGCAACTCCCTTTTTGAGAGACCCAGTTGACCAAGGAGCTATATTTTAGTTCGATTAGCTTTCCATACCAAGAGTTCTTTGCGATTGCCAAGATCCTTTATTTCACACGGATGAGTTCTTGTTTGAGCGATATCGATTCAGCCGACAAGGACTCATTTATTTGCAAGACCTTCTCGGGCCGTACATTGCAAATATCACACGCCGCAGCAAGCTTTATGCTTTATTATGAGCTTATGCTGCTGTATGTGAATATGTAACGCTATGTTTTAGGAAATGTCTTGTCTTAGCTGTTGTGCCTGTGCTTTTTATATGTTTCATTGTGGGAGAGTGGGAAACGTCATATCGATTCCTTTTTATGTCTTGACATGTGAAGAAATTGACAATAAAGCTAGCCTACTTGAAACTTTAACTGTACTTCAGACTCTGCATAGCCTTGAAGTTTTTTTGCGTCAGGTATAGGCTACATTTTTATACAGTATAGGCGATGCAGAAAACATTGGCAAAGCCGCAGCATGCGTTGCTGTAAGAAAAGTGTACTTGGCGCTTAACCAGCTGATGAATCAATTCATCATATTCCCTGGCCATGTCCCAGTCAATGAAATCATAGAGGGATTTACACATAGGCCTACATACACATATATAGTACATGATATAAGCTCAGTAGCCTACATATATCCTCATAAGTGTCTATGAATTCGTATCAATTAGATACTCTTGGCCTTGTTTTTATCTAGCCTACTTATTCTGAAAGAGTTGATCATTATTTTCGCTAGCAAGATCTCATTCGATTATTAATTTCCATTAAGCCTACTGCCAGCAGGCACATTTAAAGAAATGTGATCTGATTGATTGGGGTAATGAGGCACTTAAGATGAGCTTATACATTTCCCCAAAACTTTATGTCTTGACATGTGAAGAAATTGACAAACTTTAACTGTGCTTCAGACTGCATAGCCTTGAGGTTTTTTGCGTCAGGTAGGCTATAGGCTACATTTTTATACAGTATAGGCGATGCAGAAAACATTGGCAAAGCCGCAGCATGCGTTGCTGTAAGAAAAGTGTACTTGGCGCTTAACCAGCTGATGAATCAAGCCATGTGGAGTCAGGTGGCTGAGCGGTGAGGGGATCGGGCTAGTAATCCGAAGGTTGCCAGTTCGATTCCCGGCCGTGCCAACTGACGTTGTGTCCTTGGGCAAGGCACTTCACCCTACTTGCCTCGGGGGAATGTCCCTGTACTTACTGTAAGTTGCTCTGGATAAGAGCGTCTGCTAAATGACTAAATGTAAATGTGAATCAATTCATCATATTCCCTGGCCATGTCCCAGTCAATGAAATCAAAGAGGGATTTACACATAGGCCTACATGCATATACACATATATAGTACATGATATAAGCTCAGTAGCCTACATATATCCTCATAAGTGTCTATGAATTCGTATCAATTAGATACTCTTTGGCCTTGTTTTTATCTAGCCTACTTATTCTGAAAGAGTTGAGATCATTATTTTCGCTTGCAAGATCTCATTCGATTATTAATTTCCATTAAGCCTACTGCCAGCAGGCACATTTAAAGAAATGTGATCTGATTGGGGTAATGAGGCACTTAAGATGAGCCTATACATTTCCCCAAAACTTTCGCATTTATAGCTTATCTGCAATTTTTGGCCAAGCTGCTTGTCTTGCTCTGGCAACGGTGGCGGTGTTTGACTTAGCCATGATAATATGCTTATTGTCTTCGTAGAGACTCATTATAATAGTTTGCTCGGATGGCGAGAATAGCCTATCACCGCTCTCTCTTTCGTCTTTTCCGCCATCATACCGTTAGAAAATCACGGTTTTGGTGATCGACCTTTCCTGCCTTTTGAAGTAGGACGTGCACGTGCAATTTCCCTGATAAGTTTAGCCTTATTGAAATTAACCACATGATTTGGATGCGGATCAGCCGTTGACGAACCGATATTTGCTGTTCTCACTCATCTCGCTAATGTTAACGGGCTAAAGGGACAATTGATTAACTTAGCTTCAACCCTTACGACGAACGGGGCCCTGGTCTGTGATCTGCTTGATCTGTGATATTTCAAAGGTTCTAACATTTGAGCTTGCACACCAACGAACAAGTGTTGTTGAATCGGATTTTTTTTTTTACATAATAGAAAATAACGTAATACATAAACGAAGGTTTTTAAAGTACATTCTTTTACATTCTAACTTTTGTTTGTACCCATATATTGTACCCGTGTCTTTGTCAAACGCCCTGTTTTCGTCTTGACGGAAAACCCCAACAAAGGGCACGAGGGAGTGTCGGATGACGTCAGCACTCTGGCAACACGCGTGAACGCGCTTGCAGGCGCTTTTACGATTGGTCGATGTGATTCTAAGCTGGTGTGTGATTGGTCAGAAGTGAGATAGTCGAGCTACATTTGCCCGAGTCAGGATCCATTTTGTTGCCATTCAGAGTCGGAGAGGAGAGACAGACCATCGTACCATTATAATAGTGGTTTCACAAATTGGTGGAAATAGCGATCTACCATCACACATATACTTTAACCGTCAACCTGACACATATCTGACGAAGGGCTTTCACCATCCAAGCCAGAGGAAGTCGGTAAGAAAGATGCCTGGAAGTTACCAGCCGCTAATGTTGCTAGCATTGCAACTAAGCTTGTTGTTTTCAGACAGACTGGCGTCGCCATGTTAGAGGTCTTCTTTGTTTTGGTTCTGTGCCAGAGACGGAAAATTGATATACTTCCGTTTTTCATATTTCGACTGTTAAGATTGGAGTAATTATAAGGACACAAATGTATTTATTTTTGTAGAAATAAAATAATATTTACGTTGTAAACTTGGGATTGGAGCTAGCCGTTGGCGTAATTGCTTCTGCTTGCAAACGAACAAAAGCTTTCGACGATTTACAGAATGGGTCGTCTTCGTCGACGATAACAGTTGTTTACATATTACCGTACTTAGTTTGTTTTATAACTGCTATTATCGAGTTTACTATTTGGTTTATACTATTTAATCAACACCTTCCCATCAATTTACACGGATTTGTGCCATTTGGTGTTATTGTGTGCTGACGCAGTAAGATAACCCGAGGCTTTACATGATTCTACTCCTAGTTGTCTTGAATGTAGGACTCTTAAATTAGATAATGGAGGCAAAACGCCATAACAATTTAGAAATATTTCTGAATTGCGGATTGTGTTAATTTTCTTTCAGATTTGTCTTCTCGGAGCACCGTGTTCCGAGGTGAATTGATGTTCAGCTCAGGAACGCGAGAAAACATCGCTGATCGGCACATGAAAACCTCAGACCTTGCTGGACACAAAAGTGCAGCGAGAAGTAGATCGAAAACTACTTTGAGGACCTGGAGCCCAATTGGAGAGGAGAAATTAAGAAAAAAAGATCTCTGCTCAGTCAATTTTCTGACAACAAAGAGGTGAGACGAAGCCGTTGGCTGGTGGGGGAGGGGCGGTGGTTAATCTGTCTGGTAGCCCATTTTGCAGTATCTCTGACGCACGTATCCACACAGACTTCATAACATCAAGAACAACAATAAATGCGATTTAAGATACAATCCTATTAAGGTATTAAATGTTGTTTTTTCTTTACATAAAGCATTCATTAAATGATGTAAACTCAAGCTACTGTTCTCCCCCCAGGTGACAGTAGAGTGCTAGCAGTATGGGAGGAGGAGAGAGGTACAACATTCCTGTGTCCCACCCCGAGCGCCCCATGCCCAAGAAAACCCACCACCTGGGCCGCGGCAAGCAGAAGGGCCGTGACGCGAGCGGCGTGTCCGCGGTGGCGTTGGCCGGGTTCCACCAGGCCCTCCGCAGGGCCGACAAGGCCCCGCTCTGGGCCGCCGAGGCGCGGCAGGCCGCGTCCCCTGACACGAGCGCTTCGGTCCGCTTCACTGCCAGCTACCATCACAGCTGGGAGGGCGCTGTGCCCCACCTGAGCATGCTGCTGGGGGCACAGGGCGGGGTGAGCTACGCAGGGGCCAAGTTCAGCGAGCCACCCTCCCCCAGCGTGCTGCCCAAGCCCCCCCACCACTGGACGACCCGGCCTGGGGACCACCGCGAGATGATGGCCTTCCAGCTGAAGAGTCTCCTCAAGGTCCAGGCCTGACCCCCCCCCCCCCCCCCGGACCACAGCCTCCCAGGGCTCGCCCGCCTGCAACACTGCAGCACTGTAATACACGTACCTGTTTATACGAGGCGCCACCTAGAGGTGGGAGGTCAGGCATGGTGGGCCTTCATGGCCAGTGTTCGTCACCCGATGGTTTATTTAGGTTTTTAAACAAGTCTACAGATATTACAGTATTGCAGCCTTGCTGGTGGGTGCTCTCACTGGAGCCGGTTTTTGTAACTAACGATGAACTGGATATCCTCTTGAGCTTTCTCTTGTTTAGTTCTTTATTTGGTGGCTGTTGCAGTCGTGAGCCACTCCTCCCCGTGGGGGAAGACTCCTCCCCGTGGGGGAAGACTCCTCCCCGTGGGGGAAGACTCCTCCCCGTGGGGGAAGACTCCTCCCCGTGGGGGAAGACTCCTCCCCGTGGGGGAAGACTCCTCCCCGTGGGGGAAGACTCCTCCCCGTGGGGGAAGACTCCTCCCCGTGGGGGAAGACTCCTCCCCGTGGGGGAAGACTCCTCCCCGTGGGGGAAGACTCCTCCCCGTGGGGGAAGACTCCTCACGGTAGTTGTAATCTCTTGAGGTCCGTTTCTGTGGACAGGTATTGATGAACAGTTCACAGGAGAAGACTAAGGTGCTAAAACCTCACATCTCACATTTGTTGAATTTTAAATTCTGACTGGTCTTTTTAATTTCCCATTCCCTGTTTCCCTGTGTGTTTGGGTCGCACAAGTCACTGGACTGTTCTGCAGGGAAGCCTGCTCTACTGGAGGTGGCTGTAGTGGGAGTGTGGAGTTTCCCCTCAACCTGAAGTGTAATATGAGACATGGCACGCAGGCTCTGGACTGACACTCCTGTACTTTTTTTATAGCGCTGCGCGCTCTGCACTATAGGAGTGTCCATGTCCAGGGCCCCAGGCTCAGTCGTGGCATTATTCTGAGATCCTGTTTAGCGTCGTAGTGTAAAAGAAGGTGATAACTGTGGGTCCGTTGTGTGTGTTAACCAAAGCAATGTTTTTAGCTGTACTGTTGGACCTGGTCCCCGGTGCCACATCCTCCATGGCCCCCCAGCAGGGTGACCAGCAGGGTGACCAGCAGGGTGACCAGCAGGGGCGTCCTCCTCCAGCCACGTCTCTCTGGCGCCCCCCGCAGGGTGAGCGGGAGGGCCGTCCCACTGGGGCCCCAGGGCTGTTCTGCTTCTGGTGCTCCAGCTGGGGTGGCCTGCCTGCGGGGGGGGGTCAGAGGGGAGAGGTGGGGGGGGGTCGGGCGTGGTGTGGCCCAGGCGGACGCAGGGTCGATCCGGAGGTGTTTACATTTAGAAGCAGGTCTCAGAATGTGGCCGCACTGCCTCTTGCACTGCAGTCAGATCTGTGTTCATGTGTTACTGGCCAACATGCATTCCTGTCAGACGTGCGTTATTGACTATCTCCCGGTGGACTGTGGAGGCACGGCGGTGTCTCGTTCCTCTCCTGTAGAACGCAAACTGTAACGGCCAGTTTAGGGATGACTAAACAAGCGTTGAGAGCTTGCAGATATGTTAAGAGCCATGTAAATAAGGAAATGTATAAGAATACTTGTAGCATATGTACATTTTGCAGGGCAATTTTAAACCTGCTTGATAAAGTATTTTTAGTAATACACTGAATGTATAAGTCATGCTAAGGACTTGACTTGACTTCAAATGCTGAAGATTATTTTTGTAAAAAAAAAAAATAACTGCCTCCGGCATGTCAATACCCCAGCACTGTGTCCTGTTGCCAGTGATCTTGCACATTATGTTTTTATTTTGTATCATGCACAGTGTAGGGTATATGATGCTGCTGTGCACAAAGAAAAACTCCAAATTTCCATTACTTAAGGAGACTTTGATATGTATGAATTGTTCATTTATTTCTGAATGCTCTTATAACTTGAAAGCTTTTTTTGTTTTCATTGTCTTAACCTTATCGTGCCTGCCATGGATTCCAAAATTGAAAAGTGAAGTTATTGAACTGTTAACAGGTAGATTTTGTGTTTTGGTAGGTACAGTCTAGACAGTTCTTCAATGACAATACATTCATGTGTGGATGTGAAGCCAGCCGGCTGTGTCTGCCCCCCCCGCTGGCAGACACAGCCGGCTGGTACGGATGGAGATACTTCCACCAGTTCCTTTTTTAATTTTGTTACGATTAATGATTCATACATGTATAAGTCTCTTTGAAAAGAAAAAAAAAAATTGGGAACTCCTGAAGTTTCGCAAATTGGCTGTTAATTAATCCCACTTGTCACCTGTTATGAAATGCCCAATGTCCTCAAGTTCATTCAATTTGGATAAAGAAAAAAAGTTTTTAATTGGTAAGACTAAAGTATGAACCAAAAAAATAAATCCCTTCCCTCCCCCTAATGATTGTCTCTTTACTGACCATCTCTCTCAACACCACATCTACGTCTTACTACATGGACTCTTGTAGTCCATAGTATCTTGCAGAACTCTGTGATTAGTTAACTAGCATTTTCTCCAGTCCAGCCACAGAAGATCCGAGAAGTTGTCTTGTGATTCATGTACCAGCAACCAGATGCCGATAATCCCTACAAACCATACCTTTTATTGGCACGAGTATACATATTGGAGTATAAGAATATTAACAGGGTGACCAGACCTCTTTTACCTGAACATGTCCTCTTTACAATCGTCCGGGATTTTTCCTCGTCGGATATTTGTTCTTCTCGGGGTCTTTCACAAACTAGTTATTACCATAGAGTTAATATAACTAGAGGAAGCAACTTTTGTCTTCCAAGATGGCGTCCCCATTCATTTCTATGAAAAGTGCTCAGTGGCGCAGTGAGGCAAGCGAGAGTACGAAACTGGACCGCGCCATCTTTCCACTTCCGACTCTTCCGGTCTAGCTTTAAACAGTGGCTCTCTTTTGCCCTAGCTCCGAGACCTCGTGCACGCTTGCAACTAGCTGTACACGTCATACTTTGCGACAACCAGTCGCGAGCATAGATTTATATGGTTGCGAGCGTGTGAGCTAAGGCATTGCAGTGGCAGAATGGGGTACAAGTCCGATAAGAATCAGAGACATGATGCAACCTTTACGGAAATGTATGCTGTCACTGTATAGTATTCCTTTCACTTGTTTTTTAGAAATAAGCTATAGGGCTAAATATAGGGCTATTCTAGATGGAACTCATCACATATGTTGTTTTTTTTCTTCGTGATTTGAGTATTTTCCAATGCATTGTATCGGATTAAATAAACTGTTAACATGAACACTTAGCTCCGTCGTTGTTCTCGCCAGGCAAATAAAGCTTAGTTATTTTTGTAACAGAAATCTTCCATAATGCAGACTTACCATAGCTTACTGTCAACTTTATATTCAAACGAAATGCCACGAAAATCACACTGCCTTCAATTTAACATCAGTGTAGAAATGTGGCTTGTGTTTTATATGTTCAACCTACAAATTGGTTTTATAGGGTTAACCCTAACCCAAACGCCTAATTAATGGGCATATTAACAGAACTATATACAAGACGTTTCCATCAGATATAAGTGGGGGTGAAACATAGAGTCACTGAGGACCTTCATTGTCCCACAAAAGCAGTCTGGCTTTGACACGATCAAAAAAAGAATAATGAGTGTGTTTAACAAAAGCTTCTGAAGGCAAGACTAATATTATTTAAATATATTTATCATTTCCTATTGTGGTTATCAGTTAAAGTACTATTAATCTTCGTCTTTGCTCCAGATGGACATGTCAACAATCTATGATCACGCTTAACATAATATAATATTTGCCATCATGTCATGAACGTTTTTACGAAAAAATCTAATCTATTTTAAAATAACGGGAATAAACTATATTAACAACATTTCATGTATGTGTGACAACCATTTGCTAAACTTGCTACAACAGGGCAGGCAACTCAAGCCATTTCTTTCAGCTCCAGGTAAATCGGCTATCGGCCAATGTGAACTTTTGTGCTCGTGCCCTGTTAGTATCCGCGAGGACATTTGCAGGCAACTTTTATTGACGTAAGCAAATAAATTGGGTGCTAGTTTACCCATTTCGGATTGGTTTCAAACTTAGCAAAAATCAGGAAAAAATATTCTATGAAAAAGCTAGTAGTATGAGCCAGGTTCGAGAATCGAACAAAAATTATTGGGGGAGATAGTTTTGTAAATGTTGACTGGAGTTAATAGAATAAAAACGACCGGAAGAGTCGGAAGTCAAACACGAAATGCAATACCACCTACCTCCACCGGGGCCGTTGCTTCAAGCCGAGGGGCGAGGGGTTTGGTTATTACGCGCCAGCGCTGACTGTAGAGAGAACTGTCATTGATCGACCGCCTTCTCAGTGTTGCCAGATGCACAATAACCACAGAAGCACTGGACTAAAAACATCTGATCGCTGTTCTGCTACAGGGCTCGCAAACTTAAATCCTTAATGGGGAAAGTGTTCGTCTCTTCACTAACGGAGTTACAAAATTAAACCGCAAATGTTTACTCCTCGACAGGTCTGCAAACGCCTTTGTAAACCGAGATTTGTTAAAACGTTTGTTAAACGAGACCGTAGGTCGAGGTTTACAAACAAATCGTTTTAACAAATCGAGGCGACAAAGCGTTTGCTGACCTGTTGAGTAAACATTTGGTTTCTTATATACTTCAACAATACGTGGGAAGATCCCAAATCAAACACGTCGAATCTGCAGTAGACGCCATGTTGTCAGAGCAATCAGCTGCACTTGCACTGGTGACGTCACTACATCTCCAAGGCAACATATAATTTAGTCATTTAGCAGACGCTCTTATCCAGAGCGACTTACAGTAAGTACAGGGACATTCCCCCGAGGCAAGTAGGGTGAAGTGCCTTGCCCAAGGACACAACATCATTTGACACGGCCGGGAATCGAACCAGCGACCTTCTGATTACTAGCTGTTCAGCCACCTGACATCAATCCGACTTCTTCGATTGCGGGGCGTTTGCGGACCTGTGCAAAAACCATATTTGATTGTTTTAGTTTTTTGGGGGGCAATTTAGGCTACTTTGTTGCCGAGTAGATGCCACGTTGTTAAGGTCAATGGCTACATCTCCAAGGCAACAGCTTGTTGCTAGGTCCGTAAAAACGTTTATTTACCTCTGCGAACTTTCAGGAGGTATATAAACGGTATTATTAACTTTTGAGAATGTCTTCTGGACCAAAAGGAACAGCGTATTGGTCCAATTATTACAGTAGTATATAAGAAACTGAGTTGTGGGTTTCATAAGAAGCGTATTATCAATCTGCAGATTGGAGAGAATGTTTAAATAACACGACGACGTCAAATGAGCCGTTCAGACACAACGGTAAAGAAGTCTCTCTGAGGATTGGACGGTGTTGATAGTGAATAGAGAAAACAAATATGACATCATTTACAGTCAAATAGGGTGTGTCAGGAATCGGAGGGCAATCCTCTCCAGAATCTCTCCAGAGTACTCTCTCGTGCACTCATCTTCATCTCAGCCCACAGGTTTGCAATAGGGTTAAATTAATATGGCCTGTGTCACCTTATCTATATAGGCTACAATAGCCTACGTTTTACTGTTGGCGAATTCCTAAATAGGCTACTTTGATCAACTTCAAAAACTCATAAATGGCAAAATGCTTTAGTTACATTTTGTTCATAACAATATGTAGGCGTGTCAAGAATTGTGGCATGGCACACGGTTTCAAAAGAAATTAAAACAAATATTGATGACATTTTATGTTCCTGATATTAAATTGAAGGTTTAATATATGACATTAGGCTGATTTTTTTCACTCATCTTTGCCATTGTGGTGCCAGTAATACTGGAGTTGGCTGTATGACCATGTGATAAGGTAATGGATATTGTGATCAGCATAAGCACATAGTAAATATATTTTCTTCCACCTCATACATCCCTGAAATGTTCAAATAGAGCTGTGTTCATGTATGTTTAATACAACTAAATGCCCCATTATTTTCACCTTGTATGCATTGCAGTAGGCTACTGTGTCTGAGTTCTCTTTATCTCGCACGCTACCTCATCAATTTAACAATCCTAAAAACCAACTGCTACTTGAATCAATTATTTATCAATGCAGTAATTCAGTATTTCTTTTTAACTTACTGTGGGAGAAGGTGCTCAAATCCAACTGACAGAGAAATACTTCTGTGCTGCCTGCCGTGAACAGCCCTGACCTGTTCTCATGATCAAGCCTCAAACTTGTTAAAACTCACTTAAATGATCACTATTTCTTTCTTTTTTCTACCTTTTGTTAAATATATCATTATAGTTTTTTGTTTAAAATAAATTTGATGTAACCAATCAAAATGATAATTTATTAGATGTTTTTCACTAGCTAGTGAAAAAGGGAAGGTCCAGGCTTGGCTTATCAGGTACAAGAACCAAGCACTGTACGTTGCAAGTTAGAAGACACAAACTAGGCTGTGGGAAGCAGGATCTACAAAATGGATATGATTGTAAACACAAAACAGTTGTGTGGCAAGTAGTTTACTGAGAGGGAAATAAAAGTAGAATTTTGGTAGTTTTGGACCTCTGGCTGTGAGCAGCCAGAGGTCCAAACTCCAGCAACATTTCTGCCTCAGAAATTCAAATAGAACGAAATTCAGGCTGCTGAAATTCGAATGGTGAATTTCTTATCCCAGAAATTTGAGCCCCAAAAATTCGATTGCAACATCCGGGATACCAAGGTTTTGAAATACTCAGACCGGACCTCTCTCCTCAGACCCCAGGCTGTGATTGTATGACTGATCTGCATGTATGACTGATCTGCAGCTACATCTGGATGAGGGGCCTGAGGAGAGAGGTCTGCAGTTGGACCCTTCTGGAGGAGAGGTCTGCAGTGGGACCCTTTTGGATGAGAGAGGTCTGCAGTGGGACCCTTCTGGAGGAGAGAGGTCTGCAGTGGGACCCTTCTGGAGGAGAGGTCTGCAGTGGGACCCTTCTGGAGGAGAGGTCTGCAGTGGGACCCTTCTGGAGGAGAGAGGTCTGCAGTGGGACCCTTCTGGAGGAGAGAGGTCTGCAGTGGGACCCTTCTCAGAGAAGCAGACTCGGCTCCAGAACTAATTAAATGGATGGGCATTTTTTTTTTCACAAGGGGGGGGGCACGCATTTACAAAGCATATATGACAGTCGAAATAAGAGCAGACCTACATATACTTCAGAAAAGTGTAGCCATCTTGATATTTAATTTATAGCCAATGCCAGTATTAAAGGAATATATTGTACAGGAGATGGGAATAATTGAGTCTGGACAACTTTCGGATGTCCATTTCTATTGTCTATCAATTCACTCATATAACAGGCGTGTTATAGCTTGTTGGTGCGGATAAGTGAGACGGCTCGATTGCATTCAGGCTCGATTGCCTTACCTATCCTTGGTATTCCGGATGTTGCAATCTGAATTTTTTGGATCTGAATTTCACCATTCGAATTTGAGCAGCCTGAATTTTGTTCCATTTGAATTTCTAAAGCTTGAAGATTTTATTTAATTTGAGCAAATTGAATTTCGGAATTTTTGTATCAATACATTTTTTTCTCATTGAAATAAATTAATATTTCAATTTTAAAAGCGGTGAATTCAAAACCACCAAATTCAGAGTTCTGATTTGCTTCCATATATTTCAGCAGTAGATAACCATCAAGCTTGTTGAGTGTCTTTCTAAACAGCACCACACGTGCACAGCATCTAACTTTTTTTCTTTCATTCAGATTAAGTACAGTAAATGTTTTGATCTTACTTTTCCTACCATTTATATACCTATACATGCACAAATACATCTAATGAAATATATCCAATCAAGTACTCCAAAGAAAGTTTCCAAAGGCAAACTGAAATAGAATGGTTTATTGACATGAGCAAAAAGCATGTGTAATAAAACTGCATTAAAATAATAACTATGGGCACTTCAAAAAATATATATGGATTTGGATCTTGATCTTCACGTGCAGATAAACAAAAGAAAACAATTGAGTCACATGGACTCCAGAAAGCAGACATCTTGCATTAGGGTGCAATTACAGAACTGTTCTTTATAAACATGTAGCCAAACAGTCACACAATCTGCGCTGCTAAACACACATAGCACGGGCTACAAACAGACCCAAGAGGAATACAGGATGGTTACAGAATTGGTCTGAAAGGAAGTCGAATTTGCTTAAACACTAATTAACAAAGACCTACTGTCAACAGATCTGAAAACTACCATAAAAATAATCCAAATGACATTGATAAAAACGTTGCTGCCACTTGATCTTTAACAAAAATATTTCCACTGATACAGGATGTTTCACCCACCGTTACATGGAAGTACAAAAAGAGTTAACAGGAGCTAACCCTAACTGGAGCTAACCCAAACAGGCTACTCTGGAGCCAACCACTGTCATCTCATCTCCTCATCTCCCCCCCCCCCCCCCCCATCTCTGCATGGGACCAATGAACCACTTTAGAACACTTGACTTCATATCTTCGGCGGGGGGCGGGGTTAACATGTAAACCTAAATCTGAAGCTACCCCGTCTCCCTCCCAAACTGGCCACACATCCCACCGCTACCGTGACAACTGAGGTAGAACCAGAGAGACAGACGCAGAAGTCAGCACTCGCTACCTACCGTACTCAACATAGTGAACACCAACGCCTTCAGGAGACAGGAAGGGGGAGGGAGGGAGGGGAGAGCTCAGTGGCCCCCAGACTTGCGTCCGGCCCAGGACCGGGAGCGAGAGCGCGAGCGGGAGAGGGAGCGGGAGAAGGAGCGCGAGGGTGAGCGTCCGGGGGCCTGCCTCTGGGAGGCGGAGGGGTGGAAGTCATCCACGGGGCCGGGGGACTTGGAGGGAGACTTCCGGGCTTTGGGCCGCGCCCTGGGGGGTGAGGCGGAGCGGGAAGCTGAACGGGAGCGCAGGGGCGGGGCGTGGTGCATACGTTGGTCTCGGGGGGGGCCTCGGTACCTGGCAGGACACAACAGCCCAATCATTAACAGACATCCACAGCCCCTTCATTAACAAACATCCACAGCATGGTGCAGCATCTAGTACTGTTCCTTAAGGCCCTGTGCTGCAGCTCCTGAACCAGCCCTGATGCACACAGGACCGGACGAGAAAGAGACAGAGAGACTACAGACAAGCAGGAGAGAGAGACTACAGACAAGCAGGAGAGAGAGAGGGACTACAGACAAGCAGGAGAGAGAGAGACTACAGACAAGCAGGAGAGAGAGAGACTACAGACAAGCAGGAGAGAGAGACTACAGACAAGCGGGAGAGAGAGACTACCGACAAGCAGGAGAGAGAGACTACAGACAAGCGGGAGAGAGAGACTACAGACAAGCGGGAGAGAGAGACTACAGACAAGCAGGAGAGCGAGACTACAGACAAGCGGGAGAGAGAACAAGAGAATGATAGAGTAACACACAGCGATGGCAGCAGTAACTAGAGGCTGACAAACAGGAGAGCAGGAATATTCTTAGACACCATGAACATCAGTCCAGCTGGAGGTCCACCTACCGCTCGTTTTCATGGCTTCTGCTGCGTCTATGTCGGCCGTACGACCTGGACCTGAGAAACACACCACACCTGTTTATCAGTCACAGCCCAGACAGCAGGGGTGGAGGTGAAGCCCTCACACAGCAGAAAGATAACTCAGCAGCTAGGAGGAACATCTGTCTGGCTTTGAGGGGCTGCAGGGCTGGGTGTGACTGCAGATCACATGACCTACTAATAATAAATTAATTTAGCTGCTAGCTGGTAACCCCATTTTAGCGTGTACAGGAAGGGAATTGAAACCTGCGACCTCTTGATCTGCTGTCCGATACTCTAACCACTGAGCTACACCTGTCCCCATATCCCCCCTCTGAAGGTTAAATGCCAAATAAAAATGCTAAATACAAGCTAACTGCTTAACACAAGCTAAATGCAAAATACAAGCTAAATGCAATCTAAAGGCTAAATACAAGCTAAATGCAAGCTAAATGCTTAATGCAAGCTAACTGCTGAATACAAGCTGAATGCAAAATGCAAGCTAAATGGCGGCAGAAGTGGCGTGCGAAGCAGACTCACTCCCGGGGGCTGGGGGAGCGGCGGGGCCGCCGGTCATAGGATGGGCTCCGCGAGCGCCGCCGGTCGTAGCTGCGGCTACGAGACCTGCGGCGCCGACCCTCACGCTCGTAGTCGTCATGGCGAGAGAAGCTGCGCGGGGAGCTCTCCTTGGTCTTCATCTGGCCGGGCGCTGCGGAGAGACGAGAGGCTCAACACTACAGCAACATAG
This sequence comes from Osmerus eperlanus, assembly GCF_963692335.1. NCBI lineage: Eukaryota > Metazoa > Chordata > Actinopteri > Osmeriformes > Osmeridae > Osmerus > Osmerus eperlanus. Next base: position 1,120,000 of record NC_085024.1, read on the forward strand.
GCTACTACTGCAACATCTACACCTGGAACACAGGCTACTACTGCAACATCTACACCTGGAACACAGGCTACTACTGCAACATCTACACCTGGAACACAGGCTACTACTGCAACATCTACACCTGGAACACAGGCTACTACTGCAACATCTACACCTGGAACACAGGCTACTACTGCAACATCTACACCTGGAACACAGGCTACTACTGCAACATCTACACCTGGAACACAGGCTACTACTGCAACATCTACACCTGGAACACAGGCTACTACTGCAACATCTACACCTGGAACACAGGCTACTACTGCAACATCTACACCTGGAACACAGGCTACTACTGCAACATCTACACCTGGAACACAGGCTACTACTGCAACATCTACACCTGGAACACAGGCTACTGCTGCAACATCTACACCTGGAACACAGGCTACTGCTGCAACATCTACACCTGGAACACAGGCTACTACTGCAACATCTACACCTGGAACACAGGCTACTACTGCAACATCTACACCTGGAACACAGGCTACTGCTGCAACATCTACACCTGGAACACAGGCTGCTGCTGCAACATCTACACCTGGAACACAGGCTACTACTGCAACATCTACACCTGGAACACAGGCTACTACTGCAACATCTACACCTGGAACACAGGCTACTGCTGCAACATCTACACCTGGAACACAGGCTACTACTGCAACATCTACACCTGGAACACAGGCTACTACTGCAACATCTACACCTGGAACACAGGCTACTACTGCAACATCTACACCTGGAACACAGGCTGCTGCTGCAACATCTACACCTGGAACACAGGCTGCTGCTGCAACATCTACACCTGGAACACAGGCTACTACTGCAACATCTACACCTGGAACACAGGCTGCTGCTGCAACATCTACACCTGGAACACAGGCTACTACTGCAACATCTACACCTGGAACACAGGCTACTACTGCAACATCTACACCTGGAACACAGGCTACTACTGCAACATCTACACCTGGAACACAGGCTACTGCTGCAACATCTACACCTGGAACACAGGCTACTGCTGCAACATCTACACCTGGAACACAGGCTACTACTGCAACATCTACACCTGGAACACAGGCTGCTGCTGCAACATCTACACCTGGAACACAGGCTACTACTGCAACATCTACACCTGGAACACAGGCTGCTGCTGCAACATCTACACCTGGAACACAGGCTACTACTGCAACATCTACACCTGGAACACAGGCTACTACTGCAACATCTACACCTGGAACACAGGCTACTACTGCAACATCTACACCTGGAACACAGGCTACTACTGCTCATACAACATCTACACCTGGAACACAGGCTACTACTGCAACATCTACACCTGGAACACAGGCTACTACTGCAACATCTACACCTGGAACACAGGCTACTACTGCAACATCTACACCTGGAACACAGGCTACTACTGCAACATCTACACCTGGAACACAGGCTGCTGCTGCAACATCTACACCTGGAACACAGGCTACTACTGCAACATCTACACCTGGAACACAGGCTACTACTGCAACATCTACACCTGGAACACAGGCTACTACTGCAACATCTACACCTGGAACACAGGCTACTACTGCAACATCTACACCTGGAACACAGGCTACTACTGCAACATCTACACCTGGAACACAGGCTGCTGCTGCAACATCTACACCTGGAACACAGGCTACTACTGCAACATCTACACCTGGAACACAGGCTACTACTGCAACATCTACACCTGGAACACAGGCTACTGCTGCAACATCTACACCTGGAACACAGGCTGCTGCTGCAACATCTACACCTGGAACACAGGCTACTACTGCAACATCTACACCTGGAACACAGGCTACTACTGCAACATCTACACCTGGAACACAGGCTACTACTGCAACATCTACACCTGGAACACAGGCTACTACTGCAACATCTACACCTGGAACACAGGCTACTACTGCAACATCTACACCTGGAACACAGGCTACTACTGCAACATCTACACCTGGAACACAGGCTACTACTGCAACATCTACACCTGGAACACAGGCTACTACTGCAACATCTACACCTGGAACACAGGCTACTACTGCAACATCTACACCTGGAACACAGGCTTCTGCTGCAACATCTACACCTGGAACACAGGCTGCTGCTGCAACATCTACACCTGGAACACAGGCTACTGCTGCAACATCTACACCTGGAACACAGGCTGCTGCTGCAACATCTACACCTGGAACACAGGCTGCTGCTGCAACATCTACACCTGGAACACAGGCTGCTGCTGCAACATCTACACCTGGAACACAGGCTACTGCTGCAACATCTACACCTGGAACACAGGCTGCTGCTGCAACATCTACACCTGGAACACAGGCTACTACTGCAACATCTACACCTGGAACACAGGCTACTACTGCAACATCTACACCTGGAACACAGGCTACTGCTGCAACATCTACACCTGGAACACAGGCTGCTGCTGCAACATCTACACCTGGAACACAGGCTGCTGCTGCAACATCTACACCTGGAACACAGGCTACTGCTGCAACATCTACACCTGGAACACAGGCTACTGCTGCAACATCTACACCTGGAACACAGGCTACTACTGCAACATCTACACCTGGAACACAGGCTACTACTGCAACATCTACACCTGGAACACAGGCTACTGCTGCAACATCTACACCTGGAACACAGGCTACTACTGCAACATCTACACCTGGAACACAGGCTGCTGCTGCAACATCTACACCTGGAACACAGGCTACTGCTGCAACATCTACACCTGGAACACAGGCTGCTGCTGCAACATCTACACCTGGAACACAGGCTACTACTGCAACATCTACACCTGGAACACAGGCTACTGCTGCAACATCTACACCTGGAACACAGGCTGCTGCTGCAACATCTACACCTGGAACACAGGCTACTACTGCAACATCTACACCTGGAACACAGGCTACTACTGCAACATCTACACCTGGAACACAGGCTGCTGCTGCAACATCTACACCTGGAACACAGGCTACTACTGCAACATCTACACCTGGAACACAGGCTACTACTGCAACATCTACACCTGGAACACAGGCTGCTGCTGCAACATCTACACCTGGAACACAGGCTACTACTGCAACATCTACACCTGGAACACAGGCTACTACTGCTCATACAACATCTACACCTGGAACACAGGCTACTACTGCAACATCTACACCTGGAACACAGGCTACTGCTGCAACATCTACACCTGGAACACAGGCTACTACTGCAACATCTACACCTGGAACACAGGCTACTGCTGCAACATCTACACCTGGAACACAGGCTGCTGCTGCAACATCTACACCTGGAACACAGGCTACTACTGCAACATCTACACCTGGAACACAGGCTACTACTGCAACATCTACACCTGGAACACAGGCTACTACTGCAACATCTACACCTGGAACACAGGCTACTACTGCAACATCTACACCTGGAACACAGGCTACTACTGCAACATCTACACCTGGAACACAGGCTACTGCTGCAACATCTACACCTGGAACACAGGCTGCTGCTGCAACATCTACACCTGGAACACAGGCTACTACTGCAACATCTACACCTGGAACACAGGCTACTACTGCAACATCTACACCTGGAACACAGGCTACTGCTGCAACATCTACACCTGGAACACAGGCTGCTGCTGCAACATCTACACCTGGAACACAGGCTACTACTGCAACATCTACACCTGGAACACAGGCTACTACTGCAACATCTACACCTGGAACACAGGCTGCTGCTGCAACATCTACACCTGGAACACAGGCTACTACTGCAACATCTACACCTGGAACACAGGCTACTGCTGCAACATCTACACCTGGAACACAGGCTACTACTGCTCATACAACATCTACACCTGGAACACAGGCTACTACTGCAACATCTACACCTGGAACACAGGCTGCTACTGCAACATCTACACCTGGAACACAGGCTACTACTGCAACATCTACACCTGGAACACAGGCTACTACTGCAACATCTACACCTGGAACACAGGCTACTACTGCAACATCTACACCTGGAACACAGGCTGCTGCTGCTCATACAACATCTACACCTGGAATACTCATGCTGCACTCACATCTACACCTGGAATACTTCACAGCAGCTCACAATATCTATATGTTTCATATTTATACATTTAATACTTCATAAGAGCGTTATTAAAATATAAATGAAGTTTAATGGCCAAGTAAGTTTACACAACCAAAGAAATTACTATGGCAGACAGGTGCATACAGTAAACAAAAACTTTGTGTGCGCCATCCTTAAATATAAAAAATGCATCTATACGTTACATTTATACATTTAGGGTCTGAAAACAAGTTGAGATGCATTTCTGTTGTCTCATCGTAAACTGTTTACTCACACAGCTACAGCCAAGATATTAATAAGATAAAAAGCAATTTGACAGAATAAACATTATGACGTCTTACTTTTACGATCGCCCTGCGCAAACTGGATCTCGATCTGCCGTCCACAGACCCACTTCCTGTCCAGGTTGTGCAAGGCATCCTCAGCATCACGGACGTCTTCGAACGTGGCGACAGTTAAGGCATTCCACGCAGGGTCGGAGTGTGGACACAACTAACCTAAACACTGCTTCTAAACACCCTGAACACTCGGCCAGACCAAGGACACAACTAGGGCCAGAAGTACTGACGGGGGAACATTTGAAACAGCTAAGATGATCATGTTAAAGTCAAATAAATCACATCAGTGTCTTGTCTTGATTTAGTGTACAATCACAAAGTCGAACACTTTAATACATCGGATCCGGATACTTTTCCTTTTGGTTGGAGAGAATGCAAACACAGAGGTGATGATCTGGATTTGATAGGATACAAATATTTTGCTTTTTACCTTTAAAACGCTTGGCCTTTGACCTTCAGCTTGGCCTTTATGCTCTTTAACGGCTTGTCAGAAGAACTTGAGACTTGTCTTTGCCCAATAAACTCTTTTCCTCTCTCTGGTAGACAAACGGGAGCGGGGACACCCACTCTGGTGCCTCTTTTCTCCTCTTTGTATCTTCATGCTTTAAATTTCTCTTTATTTTCCAAATTCCATCTATTTTCATGTCTCCTGAAATCCTTTGTCTTGCCTCTACCCTACACCCGCCTTTCAACTTTCTTTGCTGTGGGCGACTCCAGGTCTGTATGTCTTTACAATGTCTAAGGCAACAGAAGAAACGTTGGTTAGGCGATATCAAACTACTCCTTGATACATTCTGTTGTGACTAAAGTAAATTACATTTAGTTCCCCATCCGTATGCATTACGCTAAACAGACATTCAACCTTTTCCTATGCATTCCCAAATACATGTTGGCTACGGCACACAAACACAAAACATTGAGCTAAAACAGTGGAACGTGGCAATCATCAGACACACAGCGAATAAAGGATATTGAATGTAAGCAAATCCTCTTGGTCGTCGAGTATAGAAGTCAAGCGGAATGTAGACATCTACAATAGGCCCGTAACGACCAAACTCACGACGTAAATCCTCTGGCCTGAAGTGTCGTGAAATAAGGACATTTAGACCTATCTGGATGGATCCATGATAGCCCTACAGTGGCCCGTTTGGACCATTCCTGGTGATGCATCTCTGCACAGCACAGCCGCGTGTTAACGTAACACACCGGCCCAAGTTACTTTGGGATGCCGTGTAACCAGCTGTAACTAACCGTGCATTCAATACGTGTACGAAGACATGGGCTTTTACATATTTAAGTGTAAGCGTAGCAGCATAATTGACCCGCAACACAAACAGCGTTTCAAATAACATGAGCTCCCAATATCAGAAGTAGGCTAACTGGGCTAGCTTTATTGCTGGTATCAAGGCATCGTCGTTTTTGGATTGAAAACTTTCAATTTCAGATCATACCTAGCTAGACTAGCTACATTTGATTGTAGCTGCCTACTGTAGCACTACAATTCCTAGGTAGCTAACTACATATAGCCTATTTATAAAAAGACAGCTAGCCTACCGTTATCTTTTATGCTCGTGATTCTAGAAGCCTGCTAAGGCTAGCCAGCTAGCGCTAACTTCAAACAGTTTATAACCGCTATTACCCAGCAATCATCTTAGCTAGCTAGCGACTAGCACTGTGTAGCCATTCGCTAGCTAGCTATAGCTAGCTATACGAGCTAGTTTGCCTAGCCGCATAACGTTAGAGGCCAAAGATTATAGCTACCTGGATTCGTCCGAGATGTTTCTAATGAAGAGAGAGGTGTTTGGAGGCCTCAGATACCTGGCCATGGTAAATCTAACCAGTAACAGTAATGTAACTACAGTTGACGGTAACTCCGGGCTTGTAGGCGGGTGGCTCCGGGCTGTCTCGCCGCTGTGGAAGGTGGTAGTGATGCGTTATTCCCGAACGATTCGTTATTTTTGAACGAATCTTTAAAGTGAACGAAATGAACTGAATCTTCCACCCAAAAGATTCGTTCGTTTTAGTCTCTGCCTAAGCTTCTGCTTTAGGAGAATTGAATGAACTATACAAGAAATAAGGAAGCAGTTCTGAACTGTTTCCGCCAGTTCTTGAGGTTTGTTCAGTTCACCAATTTGTCCGCAAATAAGTGAATCACCGGAAATAGTTCGCGAATCAGCGAATGAATCAGTGAACAAATCTTTTTGGTGAACGAAATAATAAGATTTGAGCTGCCGAAAGGAATCAAAACTCCCGCACTGCGCATGCTCAGCAGTCTGTTTGGCTCCCAAGAGAAGGGAGGTGATCACTGACCTCACGGCCATTTTAACATACTGCTCAGACATAGAGACAGTCCGTCATTTATCATGCTTTCATATGTTGTTTTACAGGCATCGGCCCCCACACTATTATTATAAAGAAGCAAATAAGAATAAGAAAGTACAATTGTTTCCATCTTCGGAATTTTTGTGGTCGAAGTCGAATTTCCCGTAACGACGTGCGTCGTAGGCTACTAGTACATTTCAATGTATTTTTACATTATGTTAAGTCTTGTTTTTTCCCCACATAACTACACGCCTTGACAAGTCACCGACAGATTGCTTATCCATTTGAATTCTGCACCAAATAGAGCGAGGTGACAAGTAAATGTTAATGCAATAGACAATATGTGGTAAGTAAGTAAGACTTTATTTATATAGCACATTTCATACAAGAATTGTAGCTCAAGGTGCTTTACATAAAATCAATAAAAACAATAATACAAGTGATAAACAATTCAAACAAAAATAAAAATCCCAATAAGATCTCTGTTCAAGAGAGAAAACAACTTTAACCCTCGTGCTGCCTTCGGGTCACATGACCCAAAGGTTCATAACGAACCATCATTGTGTTTACCCAATTTTACCCAATACAAAAACAAATAAAAATACTTTTCTTTTAACCTTCGCAATGTGGGGGGTCTGAGACAGCCCGACGGTTAAAAGAAAATGCTTCACTTTGTTTTTGTATGCGGTAAAGTTGTCACAATACGACGGTGGGTCACAATGACTGATGGGTCAGAACGACCCGAGGAGAACACAAGGGTTAAACATGCATCTTAAAAGTAACATATACATTTGGTTCACCCCTGGTCTGTATATATAAAACATACACTCTGTTAACAGACCCTTTCCCCAGGTTAAGAGTATGGGCCGTATTCTCTGTTAACGGATCCTTTGCCTCAGATCAAGAATACAGATTGTTTTACATATTTGTTTAAATACTTCACGCAACCAGAGTTCTTGTACGCTATCAGAGTTCGCCGACTCTGACCTAGACAAAGTAAAATTAGCAAGTCAAATAATGACCCAAATTTACTAAACCAAGATTCTACAATAAAATAACTAATAAAAGTAGGATTACAAGTAACACACATACATTTGGTTCACCCCTGGTCTGTAGGCCTATATATAAAACCATACACTCTGTTAACAGATCCTTTCCCCAGGTCAAGAGTATGGGCCGTGTTCTCTGTTAACGGATCCTTTGCCTCAGATCAAGAATACAGATTGTTTTACATATTTGTTTAAATACTTCACGTGACCAGAGTTCTTGTACGCTATCAGAGTTCGCCAACTCTGACCTAGACAAAGTAAAAATAGCAAGTCAAATAATGACCCAAATTTACTAAACCAAGATTCTACAATAATATAACTAATACAAGTAGGAAAACCCTTTTGAGATAAAATTACTTAAATGCTTCGGTAAAAAGGTAGGTTTTAAGCTGTCTTTTAACCCTCGTGCTGCCTTCGGGTCACATGACCCAAAGGTTCATAACGAACCATCGTTGTGTTTACCCAATTTTACCCAATACAAAAACAAATAAAAATAATTTTCTTTTAACCTTCGCAATGTGGGGGGTCTGAGACAGCCCAACGGTTAAAAGAAAATGCTTCACTTTGTTTTTGTATGCCGTAAAGTTGTCGCAATACGACGGTGGGTCACAATGACTGATGGGTCAGAACGACCCGAAGATAACACAAGGGTTAAAAATGTCTAGAGTGTTTGCTTCCCTAATATTTATGGGTAATTTGTTCCATAGTTTTGGGGCGTAATTGACAAAGGCCGAATCACCAATCTTCTTATGACTGCTTCTGGTGACCTCTAATAGGCCTGCATTTGATGATCGCAGTGTTCTAGCTGGTGTGTAGTTTATAAAGGAGTTAGCAATGTAGTGGTGCTGTCTCACTGCCACATGGAATTCCCATTTGAATAAAGAGTAAAACCCTGTCAATCATAGACATATATATAACCCTAACCCATATATATATGTCTATGCTGTCAATATGAAATGCAATGTAGCCTATTAGGGTTTCGTTAAAATTGTATTCAAAATAGTTCAAACTGAATTGAGGATTGCATTGTCATTTGCGCATTGAATTTCCGTTTGAAAAATGCATTTTCATTTGAATAAAGATTCTAATAAGCTTCCATACATAACAACAATTGTTCCCCTCTCCGCTTGCTTGGTGTAAGTAGTTTATAAAGACAATCAGACAAGTCGGATGATAATGTCAAGCAACAAGTTTATTTAAATAGCCAGTATGTCTCCCTCCAGGATCACATCTTCTTGCTCTTCCTGATGAGTGATGTGGATCCCACCGTTAGAGTCTGCAGCAGAAGGAAATATCGCATCAATAGTCATCATTTCCAAATCACATACAGCTTTATTATACACATACTCGTTGCAATTGAAAACTGTAAGCTGAGGGATTGTGGAAGCTCTGGAATGCCACAGACAGTGACAACATTACCAACCTCCCACATCTCTCCTCCCTTGAGCTCCTGGACATGGGAGAACTTCTCTGTGTTGCACACCATCTTGCCACCCTCCATCTTGACAATGCACTAGATGTCAAAGTTCAGGGGAGACAGGGTCACAGAGAACATGAATGGATTGAATACAGTGTTGCTATTTACATTTAATATTTAGTTCATTTAGTTGCGCTTTAGTAACTTAAGTAAAAAAACTATAATGTGGCTTTTCTGGCTTTTTTCCCTCAGACAGCAAGGAGAGAGACAGGACAGCAGAGAGAGAGACAGGACAGCAGGAGAGAGACAGGACAGCAGGAGAGAGACAGGACAGCAGGAGAGAGACAGGACAGCAAGAGAGAGACAGGACAGCAGGAGAGAGACAGGACAGCAGGAGAGAGAGACAGGACAGCAGGGAGAGAGAGACAGGACAGCAGGAGAGAGACAGGACAGCAGAGAGAGAGACAGGACAGCAGGAGAGAGACAGGACAGCAAGAGAGAGACAGGACAGCAGGAGAGAGACAGGACAGCAGGAGAGAGAGACAGGACAGCAGGAGAGAGACAGGACAGCAGGAGAGGCAGGACAGCAGAGAGAGAGACAGGACAGCAGGAGAGAGACAGGACAGCAGGAGAGAGGCAGGACAGCAGAGAGAGAGACAGGACAGCAGGAGAGAGACAGGACAGCAGAGAGAGAGACAGGACAGCAGGAGAGAGACAGGACAGCAGGAGAGAGAGACAGGACAGCAGGGAGAGAGACAGGACAGCAGGAGAGAGAGAGACAGGACAGCAGGAGAGAGAGACAGGACAGCAGGAGAGAGAGACAGGACAGCAGAGAGAGAGGCAGGACAGAGAGAGACAGGACAGCAGGAGAGAGACAAGACAGCAGGGAGAGAGACAGGACAGCAGGAGAGAGAGACAGGACAGCAGGAGAGAGACAAGACAGCAGGGAGAGAGAGACAGGACAGCAGGAGAGAGAGACAGGACAGCAGGAGAGAGACAAGACAGCAGGGAGAGAGAGACAGGACAGCAGGAGAGAGAATCAGGACAGCAGGAGAGAGACAGTACAGCAGGACAGAGAGAGACAGGACAGCAGGAGAGAGATACAGGACAGCAGGAGAGAGAGACAGGACAGCAGGAGAGATAGACAGGACAGCAGGAGAGAGACAGGACAGCAGGGAGAGAGAGACAGGACAGCAGGAGAGAGATACAGGACAGCAGGAGAGAGAGACAGGACAGCAGGAGAGATAGACAGGACAGCAGGAGAGAGACAGGACAGCAGGGAGAGAGAGACAGGACAGCAGGAGAGAGAATCAGGACAGCAGGAGAGAGACAGGACAGCAGGACAGAGAGAATCAGGACAGCAGGAGAGAGACAGGACAGCAGGGAGAGAGAGACAGGACAGCAGGAGAGAGAGACAGGACAGCAGGAGAGAGCTACAGGACAGCAGGAGAGAGAGACAGGACAGCAGGAGAGAGAGACAGGACAGCAGGAGAGAGACAGGACAGCAGGAGAGAGAGACAGGACAGCAGGGAGAGAGAGACAGGACAGCAGGAGAGAGACAGGTACAGACAGACCTGCTACAGACCTGCAACAGACCTGGTACAGACCTGCTACAGACCTGGTACAGACCTGCTACAGACTTGCTACAGACCTGCTACAGACCTGGTACGAACCCCAGACAGCCTGCTAGCGTACCTTCAGCTTTTTGCCATCCATGGTTGTGATCTCAGCCTCTTTGCCGATGGTGAAGGAGTTGGTGACAGACTTGCCAGGGGTTTTGGAGGTGATGACAAAGTCGTTGCCATTTTGCTGGATCTCTGTCACAGGCTTGATGTCCTTGGCCAGCTTGATGACATCTTCTGGAAGGGCTGGGGGTGGGGATAAAGACTTAGGGTTAGGGTTAGGGTAGAGGGGTTAGGGTGAAATCATCCCCAGCGCCCCCAGTGTGTCTGAGTGACAGGCTCACTCACAGATGGCTCTGAGGAACTCCTCGTAGTTCTCCTGAGCGTACACCTGCCACGTTCCACTGAAGGCCATGTTCTCCTGAGGCTGCTTCGGGCTAGCTAGGGAGGTCCACGCTGGCCCAGGTACTTATGCTGTTCTTCAGCAGGCGGTCTGGCCTTTGTCTAATCAGTAACGGTGACTCTGAAGTAATCCACTCTGTTTGAACAACCTGGAGTTCGGTTACTCCTGTGTTTGACGTGACCCCGGGTTCATCCGGGGTCACTCCCCTCCGGGGTGAACCCGGAGGGGAGTTTGAGCTGGTGAGATGTGCATTCATGACTGCTTTCATTCAAACAACTCATAACACAGGAATGAAAGCACCCCAGACTGGAAGGGGATCACATTGTGCCCACCCTAAATTGCATTTTCTAATATTTATGAGTTTATAGACAACACACACATTATGGTATCCAACATTTGTTCAGTGTTTGACAACATAAGTTTCTCAGATTTCTCAACCATTTCTCAACAAGTGACTGACAGCCCTGACAAGTAGTTATGAGGTAAAAATGGATTGAAAGATTTCCATCATTTGACGTCTGTGATCTGTATGTATCCCATAATAAGCCTGTCTTGCTGGAAGTGCAACCAGGCAACCCGACTCTGTCGTCCAGGAGGTCAACAACACTGTGGACAGTTTGCAGAAGAGACACTCTTGCATAATCATACTGGGAGAAAATTATATCACGCTTACAAGTGTTCAATTTCTTTACCTTTTTATTACATCTGTATTGATTGATGGGTATACTGACCATCGATGCACAGCAAGATCTAGGATGTTGTGTAATATAATAAAGTCACATGCATGTTTGTTGGAGTGAATCCAGGAGAGAACAGCTGAGAGAACGTTCTGGAGAACAGGAGCAGCTCAGTGGGAGAGCATGACTACAGATCAAGAGGTTGCAGGCTCAAATCCCCCCTGTACGCTCTGGATTCAGGTATCTGTGAAATGTTTGCTCTCCATGACTGCAGCGTGTGACAGACTGGCAGTGCTGGCCTGGTCAGCTTCAGATACAGGGTGAGCTAAGTGGCTACAGTCACTGCATAAATGACAGAAAAACATGAAGGGAACCTTTACTTCCTTAATTTCCTCTTGTGAGGATCATTAAAGTGTTATCTTGTTCAGTCTTTAACTGTTCACATGGCATCTCTACTGAAATACTGTATCTTCTTATCTGAGATCAGAGCTGGGCTGTTCATGTTACCAGCTGTCCAGGAACCTTCTCTTACAAGCTATGACGGTCTACACGCATAATTAGAGTTTCTAGACAGCCGTGATAGGATCCATTGTTATATTTCAATTAACATCTTAGAATATTTCTCTGGTAGTCAAGTGAAGTGATTTAGGATTCTCATTCTTACATTATAATGATTATTTCTCTTCTCATATGTACTGTGGTACACGCACAGGTACTAACTGTAAACACACACACACACACACACACACGGGTACTAACCATCTTTTTGCTTCAACTAGTGGCTGCCCTCCACACGAGAACCTCAACACATCACACTGGACCAACCACCTTCCCAACACCTGTCTGTCCAGATAATCCCCTGGGCCCTCTTCTCTCGCTCTCTCTCTCCCTCACTCCCTCTCTCTCTCTCTCTCTCTCTCCATCTCTCCCTCCCTCTCCCTTTCCCTCCATTCCTCCTTCCCTCCCTCTCCCTCTCTCTCTCCCCTTCTCTCTCTCCCTCTCACTCCATCTCCACAGCATCCGGGGGGGGCTTCTCCCCGTGCTTGTAAACGCTCACAGTCACGTTCACTGTCTGGGAGCCGTGCTGGTTGCGGACAAAGATGCTGTATCTCCCGGAGTCCTGACTTGTCACGTTGTTGACAGTGAGGGTGCTGGACTTGGGCTCCTTGGTGACGGAGAACTGACCCCCCGACACAATCTCCCGGTCGTTCCTCAGCCAGAACATCTCCGGGGCGGGGTCCCCGTCAGCGAAACAGGTGAGGCACAGAGACTGGGGGGGGGGGGAGGAAGGGGAGAGGGGGTGGAGGAGAAGGAGGGGCAGGAGAGTGAGGATCTGAATCAGAATCTACAGCATCAGTCAGAGCTGGTGTGATGTTTCACTAAGAGAGAACTCATCCATAATATAGGCCTACCAACCACCTTAGAGAGGCCTGGTTAGCAGGAAGGGTTGGCCTGCTAGCAGGAAGGGTTAGCCTGCTAGCAGGAAGGGTTAGCCAGCTAGATACACAAAGGGTTAGCCTGCTAGATACACAAAAGGTTAGCCTGCTAGATACAGGAAGGGTTAGCCTGCTTGCAGGAAGGGTTAGCCTGCTAAATACATGAAGGGTTAGCCTGCTAGATACACAAAAGGTTAGCCTGCTAGATACACGAAGGGTTAGCCTGCTCGCAGGAAGGGTTAGCCTGCTAAATACACAAAGGGTTAGCCTGCTACATACACAAGCCTAAATTGTAGGCTTATGAAGGTTGATAATTCCACAACACATATATTCAGATTTCCTGAGACCAGTGGTAACTTGTCTCCTATACATAATCTTAAATGAGCTCACTGCTAATGGTAGCCTACTACTGACTGTTCTAAACCGAAAACTGACAATGCAAACAATCGCAAAACCAAGTTATCACACAATGCATAATAAAAATATATTTAATCCAGTTCTACATAATGTCAACTAATTATGAAGGCATAAATCCACTCAAGAGGTCAAATTTATCTAATCTTTAGTCAGCCAAAACTGGCCGCATGTCAGCACACTATCGAACGATTTACTTTCGCAATATATACAAAGGCTCATTGGTAATCGTCCGACGTATCTCATGCTTCATATGAATCCCAGACACAAGCCAGGACGTGGTCTGCTCTAGGTGACAGTGATGTGGCCTGCTCTAGGTGACAGTGATGTGGTCTGCTGTAGGTGACAGTGATGTGGTCTGCTCTAGGTGACAGTGATGTGGCCTGCTGTAGGTGACAGTGATGTGGCCTGCTGTAGGTGACAGTGATGTGGTCTGCTGTAGGTGACAGTGATGTGGCCTGCTGTAGGTGACAGTGATGTGGCCTGCTGTAGGTGACAGTGATGTGGCCTGCTCTAGGTGACAGTGATGTGGCCTGCTCTAGGTGACAGTGATGTGGCCTGCTCTAGGTGACAGTGATGTGGCCTGCTCTAGGTGACAGTGATGTGGTCTGCTGTAGGTGACAGTGATGTGGCCTGCTCTAGGTGACAGTGATGTGGCCTGCTCTAGGTGACAGTGATGTGGTCTGCTCTAGGTGACAGTGATGTGGCCTGCTCTAGGTGACAGTGATGTGGCCTGCTCTAGGTGACAGTGATGTGGTCTGCTGTAGGTTACAGTGATGTGGCCTGCTCTAGGTGACAGTGATGTGGCCTGCTCTAGGTGACAGTGATGTGCTCTGCTGTAGGTGACAGTGATGTGGCCTGCTCTAGGTGACAGTGATGTGGCCTGCTCTAGGTGACAGTGATGTGCTCTGCTGTAGGTGACAGTGATGTGGCCTGCTGTAGGTGACAGTGATGTGGCCTGCTCTAGGTGACAGTGATGTGGCCTGCTCTAGGTGACAGTGATGTGGTCTGCTGTAGGTTACAGTGATGTGGCCTGCTCTAGGTGACAGTGATGTGGCCTGCTCTAGGTGACAGTGATGTGCTCTGCTGTAGGTGACAGTGATGTGGCCTGCTGTAGGTGACAGTGATGTGGCCTGCTCTAGGTGACAGTGATGTGGTCTGCTGTAGGTGACAGTGATGTGGCCTGCTGTAGGTGACAGTGATGTGGTCTGCTCTAGGTGACAGTGATGTGGCCTGCTGTAGGTGACAGTGATGTGGCCTGCTCTAGGTGACAGTGATGTGGCCTGCCGTAGGTGACAGTGATGTGGTCTGCTCTAGGTGACAGTGATGTGGTCTGCTCTAGGTGACAGTGATGTGGTCTGCTCTAGGTGACAGTGATGTGGCCTGCTGTAGGTGACAGTGATGTGGCCTGCTCTAGGTGACAGTGATGTGGCCTGCTCTAGGTGACAGTGATGTGGCCTGCTCTAGGTGACAGTGATGTGGCCTGCTCTAGGTGACAGTGATGTGGTCTGCTGTAGGTGACAGTGATGTGGCCTGCTGTAGGTGACAGTGATGTGGCCTGCTCTAGGTGACAGTGATGTGGCCTGCTCTAGGTGACAGTGATGTGGCCTGCTCTAGGTGACAGTGATGTGGCCTGCTCTAGGTGACAGTGATGTGGCCTGCTCTAGGTGACAGTGATGTGGTCTGCTGTAGGTGACAGTGATGTGGTCTGCTGTAGGTGACAGTGATGTGGTCTGCTCTAGGTGACAGTGATGTGGCCTGCTCTAGGTGACAGTGATGTGGCCTGCTCTAGGTGACAGTGATGTGGCCTGCTCTAGGTGACAGTGATGTGGCCTGCTCTAGGTGACAGTGATGTGGTCTGCTGTAGGTGACAGTGATGTGGTCTGCTGTAGGTGACAGTGATGTGGCCTGCTGTAGGTGACAGTGATGTGGCCTGCTCTAGGTGACAGTGATGTGGTCTGCTCTAGGTGACAGTGATGTGGCCTGCTGTAGGTGACAGTGATGTGGCCTGCTCTAGGTGACAGTGATGTGGTCTGCTCTAGGTGACAGTGATGTGGCCTGCTCTAGGTGACAGTGATGTGGCCTGCTGTAGGTGACAGTGATGTGGCCTGCTGTAGGTGACAGTGATGTGGCCTGCTCTAGGTGACAGTGATGTGGTCTGCTGTAGGTGACAGTGATGTGGTCTGCTGTAGGTGACAGTGATGTGGCCTGCTGTAGGTGACAGTGATGTGGTCTGCTCTAGGTGACAGTGATGTGGCCTGCTGTAGGTGACAGTGATGTGGCCTGCTGTAGGTGACAGTGATGTGGTCTGCTCTAGGTGACAGTGATGTGGTCTGCTCTAGGTGACAGTGATGTGGCCTGCTGTAGGTGACAGTGATGTGGCCTGCTGTAGGTGACAGTGATGTGGTCTGCTCTAGGTGACAGTGATGTGGCCTGCTGTAGGTGACAGTGATGTGGCCTGCTCTAGGTGACAGTGATGTGGTCTGCTGTAGGTGACAGTGATGTGGCCTGCTGTAGGTGACAGTGATGTGGCCTGCTCTAGGTGACAGTGATGTGGCCTGCTGTAGGTGACAGTGATGTGGTCTGCTGTAGGTGACAGTGATGTGGTCTGCTGTAGGTGACAGTGATGTGGCCTGCTCTAGGTGACAGTGATGTGGCCTGCTGTAGGTGACAGTGATGTGGCCTGCTCTAGGTGACAGTGATGTGGTCTGCTGTAGGTGACAGTGATGTGGCCTGCTCTAGGTGACAGTGATGTGGCCTGCTCTAGGTGACAGTGATGTGGCCTGCTCTAGGTGACAGTGATGTGGTCTGCTGTAGGTGACAGTGATGTGGTCTGCTGTAGGTGACAGTGATGTGGCCTGCTGTAGGTGACAGTGATGTGGCCTGCTGTAGGTGACAGTGATGTGGCCTGCTCTAGGTGACAGTGATGTGGCCTGCTGTAGGTGACAGTGATGTGGCCTGCTGTAGGTGACAGTGATGTGGCCTGCTGTAGGTGACAGTGATGTGGTCTGCTCTAGGTGACAGTGATGTGGTCTGCTGTAGGTGACAGTGATGTGGTCTGCGCTTGGTGACAGTGACACGGTACCTTATTTTCCATGATGGCAACAACATCTGGAAGGCCTTTTGTCACTCTGGCGCAATCTGAAAAACATGAACACATGAGGCAGAGGAATCCCCTGCTATGAACACAGGAGGCAGAGGAATCCCCTGCTATGAACACATGAGGCTCAGAAGTACAGAAGTAGAACAGGGGCATACTCACTCTTCTCTGCCACTGCCACTTGCCTTGAGAATAGAAACAGTTATAAATTTGGTGCACATGTCAAATTGTCTTACACACAATTGCCGGGTTTCCCAGATTAGAATGCTCTTAAGAAGCTCTTAGCGTTAAGAGCTTCTTAACGAATCTGGGAAACCCGGCCAATGTCATTAAGTCCAGTACAGTTAGTACAGTTAGCGTGCCTGATTTAATGTAGAGGAAACCCCAGCCACATGGTTAGTTACAGTGTGTCCACTGTGTGTCCACTGTGTGTCCACAGTGTGTCCACAGTGTGTCCACTGTGTGTCCACTGTGTGTCCACTGTAGTGGATGCTGGTTTGGGAGAGAGAAACACAGAAAACCATTCAAGGGGACTTTCTGTGCTCTCAGGAATAGCCAGTTAAGAAATAGCCAGAACAATAAAACTAAACATAGCTTGACATTTCTATCCACAAAATATATTTTTGGTATCATTTTTGAAATCATTTAAAAAATGTGGCATGTGTCTTGGGAGGATTTTGCTGGTGAGTGTGGAGGCCAGGGTGTGCGGAGCGGAGAAGGTTAGAGGTTCAAAGTCCAAAGTTTTTTTAATGGCTATTTGCACAGATCACACAAGGTAACACAGGGCATTGCAATTCTAGTAGTGGACGCTGCTATACACAACAACACAACATTACACACAACCACAGCTGCTGCACACAACAACACAACATTAAACACAACCACAGCTGCTACACACAACAATAAACACAACCACAGCTGCTACACACAACAACACAACAATAAACACAACCACAGCTGCTACACACAACATTAAACACAACCACAGCTGCTACACACAACATTAAACACAACCACAGCTGCTACACACAACATTAAACACAACCACAGCTGCTACACACAACATTAAACACAACCACAGCAGCTACACACAACAATAAACACAACCCCAGCTGCTACACACAACATTAAACACAACCACAGCTGCTACACACAACAATAAACACAACCACAGCAGATCAGGCCTGGGGGAACTCACTTCAGCCTCTGGAACTCCAGCAACGCGTCTGCAAACACTGGAGCACAGAGACACAGTTCACAACACCACTAGACTAACTACTACATGTGTGACTAAACACCTACATGTGTGACTAAACACCTTGAAGGCTGGGAGGACAGTTGAGTACTTACATGTAAGTACTCAACTTACATGTTGAGTACTTACATGTAGTCATTTAGCTACAAGTAAGTCGCTCTTATCCAGAGCGACTTACAGTAAGTACAGGGACATTCCCCCCGAGGCAAGTAGGGTGAAGTGCCTTGCCCAAGGACACAACGTCATTTTGCACAGCCGGGAATCGAACTGACAACCTTCAGATTACTAGCCCGCTTCCCTAACCGCTCAGCCACCTGACTCCGTACTTCTGGAAGCATTACGGCACCGATGTAGTGAAGTGTGTGACGAGTTCTGCACACCGTGCCTAGCACAGTGTGCAGAGCAGACTGACCGTGTGACAGCGTCTCCTGCCCAGCACGGTGTGCAGAGCAGACTTACCTTGCCCGGAGAGGTCGAGCGAGCGCTTGTGTGTCTCCTGCCCATCAGACATCTCCAGAGTGTACTTTCCCTTGTCGCTCTCAGTGGGAGCCAGGATCTGGAGCCACAGTTTCTGCATGCTGCTGCCTGGCTTGGCTCTGGGATCCTGGTCAATACGCTTCTCCCTGGTGGACGGGGGTGTGAGTTAGTGGTTAGAGCATCTGACTGCAGATCAAGAAGTTGCCATCAAGTGTGATGGTGTCAGCTGTGATGGTGTGTTGGTTTTAGTTGTTACTTTGTCTCTCTTTTCATGAGAATATTTAGCCTCCAGTACTTCCACAGAACCAGGAACAAACTTGTTACCTGCTAAATCTGGTTATCACACAAACAACCAGAAGGGGGCGGCATGGGCCTGCATTTGTGATTTCAACCGTTTATGTCAGTGATGAAACCAGTCTGACAGACAGCCAGCCATCCATCCAGCCAGTCAACCAGCCAGCCAGCCAGCCAGTCAACCAGCCCTGACAGCCAGCCAGTCAGCAAGACAGCCAGCCAACCAGCCAGCCAGTCAACCAGACAGACAGCCAGTCAACCAGCCCGACAGCCAGCCAGTCAACCAGCCAGCCAGTCAACCAGCCCAACAGACAGCCAGCCAGTCAACCAGCCAGCCAGTCAACCAGCCCTGACAGACAGCCAGCCAGTCAACCAGCCAGCCAGCCAGCCAGTCAACCAGCCCAACAGACAGACAGCCAGCCAGTCAACCAGCCAGCCAACCAGCCTGACAGCCAACCAGCCAGACAGCCAGTCAACCAGCCAGCCAGTCAACCAGCCAGCCAGCCTGACAGCCAGTCAACCAGCCAGCCAGTCAACCAGCCAGCCAGCCAGACAGCCAGCCAGCCTGACAGCTAGCCAGTCAACCAGTCAACCAGCCAGCCAACCAGCCTGACAGCCAACCAGCCAGACAGCCAGTCAACCAGCCAGCCAGTCAACCAGCCAGCCAGCCTGACAGCCAGTCAACCAGCCAGCCAGTCAACCAGCCAGCCAGCCAGACAGCCAGCCAGCCTGACAGCTAGCCAGTCAACCAGCCAGCCAGTCAACCAGCCAGCCTGACAGCCAGCCAGTCAACCAGCCAGCCAGCCAGTCAACCAGCCAGCCAGCCTGACAGCCAGTCAACCAGCCAGCCAGCCTGACAGCCAGTCAACCAGCCAGCCAGCCAGACAGCCAGCCAGCCTGACAGCTAGCCAGTCAACCAGTCAACCAGCCAGCCAACCAGCCTGACAGCCAACCAGCCAGACAGCCAGTCAACCAGCCAGCCAGTCAACCAGCCAGCCAGCCTGACAGCCAGTCAACCAGCCAGCCAGCCTGACAGCCAGTCAACCAGCCAGCCAGTCAACCAGCCAGCCAGCCTGACAGCCAGTCAACCAGCCAGCCAGTCAACCAGCCAGCCAGACAGCCAGTCAACCAGCCAGCCAGTCAACCAGCCAGCCAGCCTGACAGCTAGCCAGTCAACCAGTCAACCAGCCAGCCAACCAGCCTGACAGCCAGTCAACCAGCCAGCCAGTCAACCAGCCAGCCTGACAGCCAGCCAGTCAACCAGCCAGCCAGCCAGTCAACCAGCCAGCCAGTCAACCAGCCTGACAGCCAGCCAGCCAGTCAACCAGCCAGCCAGTCAACCAGCCTGACAGCCAGCCAGCCAGTCAACCAGCCAGCCAGTCAACCAGCCTGACAGCCAGCCAGCCAGTCAACCAGCCAGCCAGTCAACCAGCCTGACAGCCAGCCAGCCAGTCAACCAGCCAGCCAGTCAACCAGTCAGCCAGCCAGTCAACCAGCCAGCCAGTCAACCAGCCCAACAGAGAGCCAGCCAGTCAACCAGCCAGCCAGCCAGTCAACCAGCCCAACAGAGAGCCAGCCAGTCAACCAGCCAGCCAGCCAGTCAACCAGCCCTGACAGCCAGCCAGCCAGTCAACCAGCCAGCCAGTCAACCAGACAGCCAGCCAGTCAACCAGACAGCCAGCCAGTCAACCAGACAGACAGCCAGCCAGCAAGTCAACCAGACAGACAGCCAGCCAGCCAGTCACCCATGGGATGGGAGAGGAGCCAGGTGATGCCACTCACTGGAGGCTCCAGCTGGTCTTCATGCAGCTGAGGTAGTATCTGAGAGAGCAGTACAGCTTGAAGCCTTCAGCAGTGCACTGAACCCTCAGGGGACTGGCCGACAGTGCTGGGGGAGACAGGGGGGAGAGAGAGACATGTCTCCAACAAGTCACAACATGGAGAATTGCTCTGCTCTGCGTGTGTGTGTGGGGGGGGAGGGAGGGGGGGAGAGAGAGACATGTCTCCAACAAGTCACAACATGGAGAATTGCTCTGCTCTGCGTGTGTGTGTGGGGGGGGAGGGAGGGGGGGGGAGAGAGAGACATGTCTCCAACAAGTCACAACATGGAGAATTGCTCTGCTCTGCGTGTGTGTGTGTGTGTGGGGGGGGAGGGAGGGGGGGAGAGAGAGACATGTCTCCAACAAGTCACAACATGGAGAATTGCTCTGCTCTGTGTGTGTGTGTGGGGGGGGGAGGGGGGGGGGAGAGAGAGACATGTCTCCAACAAGTCACAACATGGAGAATTGCTCTGCTCTGCGTGTGTGTGTGTGGGGGGGGGGAGGGGGGGGGGGAGAGGGTACTATAGTCACATCTGTGGAGCAGTGATTATACAGTAACAAGGCTCTCTTTCTGTCAGGATCAAACCCAACTCTATGAATTCATGCATGAATGAATGTCTGAATGTTAATGATCTGAATGTTAATGATCTGAATGTTAATGTTCTGAATGTTAGCCATCACCCCTGCTGGAGAGCTGTAGCTCAGGATGCCTGGAAGGGGAGAGGGGTGCCTGGAAGGGGAGAGGGGTGCCTGGAAGGGGAGAGGCGTGCCTGGAAGGGGAGAGGCGTGCCTGGAAGGGGAGAGGCGTGCCTGGAAGGGGAGAGGGGTGCCTGGAAGGGGAGAGGGATGCCTGGAAGGGGAGAGGGATGCCTGGAAGGGGAGAGGGGTGCCTGGAAGGGGAGAGGGGTGCCTGGAAGGGGAGAGGCGTGCCTGGAAGGGGAGAGGCGTGCCTGGAAGTTGAGAGGGGTGCCTGGAAGGGGAGAGGGATGCCTGGAAGGGGAGAGGGATGCCTGGAAGGGGAGAGGGGTGCCTGGAAGGGGAGAGGGGTGCCTGGAAGGGGAGAGGGGTGCCTGGAAGGGGAGAGGGATGCCTGGAAGGGGAGAGGGGTGCCTGGAAGGGGAGAGGGGTGCCTGGAAGGGGAGAGGGATGCCTGGAAGGGGAGAGGGGTGCCTGGAAGGGGAGAGGGTGTGTTGAGTGTTTCTACACCAGGACAGTCTCCATTAACTCACCACACTGTTTACTCAGGTATTGGAGAAGCTTGTCGTACTCTGTAAACAAACAAAGAATGAGGACGTCGTCAGGCTGTGCATTCAGCATGCTGCAGCATGAGAGGGTTCCACACCACGCCCTCTGTGCGTTCAGCATGCTGCAGCATGAGAGGGTTCCACACCACGCCCTCTGTGCGTTCAGCATGCTGCAGCATGAGAGGGTTCCACACCACGCCCTCTGGTAGGAACAGACATAACGTGACAGGGTTCTGGAGAAGGAACCCTTCTCACAGGCCTGCCACTCTCACACAGAAATAAAAACAATATTGACAAATTTGAAAGACGTGTGTGTGTGTGTATTGTGAGTGTTTGTGTGTGTATATTGTGAGTGTGTGTATAATATGTGTGAGTGTGTGTGTATTGTGTGTGTGTGTGTTCTTCTCACCGTCTTCCAGCATCTCCAGGGTGCTCACATCCTGTCCTCTGCTGTCAGACACCACGGCCCTGAAGGTACCTGCCTCCTTTTTGGTCACCTGACCAGCCAGGACACACAGCCAGCTCAACAACACAGTACACTACAACACATGGCACACAACAACATTGTGTGTGTACCTGAGGGGTGTGTGTGTGTGTACCTGAGGGGTGTGTGTGTGTGTGTGTACCTCAGGGGTGTGTGTGTACCTGAGGGGTGTGTGTGTGTACCTGAGGGGTGTGTGTGTACCTCAGGGGTGTGTGTGTGTGTACCTGGGGGGTGTGTGTGTGTGTACCTGGGGTATGGTAAGAGAGCTGTCTCCAGATGATGGCTCATACAAAGCGCTGGAGATCTCAACTCCATCCTTAAACCACCTCACAACTGTGTCTCTGTTGGCGTTCGTCACCTGGGAACAGAAATGGGCTCAGATTAGAGAACAGTGAGATGACATGTGACCAGCTGGTCACAGCATCAGACTACTACAGGGTTAGCATCAGGGTTAGCATCAGACTGCTACAGGGTTAGCATCAGGGTTAGCATCAGACTGCTACAGGGTTAGCATCAGGGTTAGCATCAGACTGCTACAGGGTTAGCATCAGGGTTAGCATCAGACTGCTACAGGGTTAGCATCAGGGTTAGCATCAGACTGCTACAGGGTTAGCATCAGGGTTAGCATCAGACTGCTACAGGGTTAGCATCAGGGTTTGCATCAGACTGCTACAGGGTTAGCATCAGGGTTTGCATCAGACTGCTACAGGGTTAGCATCAGGGTTAGCATCAGACTGCTACAGGGTTAGCATCAGGGTTAGCATCAGACTGCTACAGGGTTAGCATCAGGGTTAGCATCAGACTGCTACAAGGTTAGCATCAGGGTTAGCATCAGACTGCTACAGGGTTAGCATCAGGGTTAGCATCAGACTGCTACAGGGTTAGCATCAGGGTTAGCATCAGACTGCTACAAGGTTAGCATCAGGGTTAGCATCAGGGTTAGCATCAGACTGCTACAGGGTCAGCATCAGGGTTAGCATCAGACTGCTACAGGGTCAGCATCAGGGTTAGCATCAGACTGCTACAGGGTTAGCAACAGGGTTAGCATCAGACTGCTACAGGGTTAGCATCAGGGTTAGCACCAGACTGCTACAGGGTTAGCATCAGACTGCTACTGACCCTGCAGCTGATGATGAGCTCACACTGCTCTGTGATGAGCCAGGAGAGAAACTTCTGGAAGTACGGGCCTGGGGGGCAAGAGGACATGATCACCTGCCTGCTCTGAACCACAGCCCCACATAACCCAGAGGCTGAAAGTGCTTCTCAACCCACTGTCCTGCATGTGTTACATGTTTCCCTGCTCCAACACAACTGAATTAAATGAATGGCCGTTATGAAGCTCTTCAGAAGCCAGATATTGACCCAATAATTTGATTCAGGTGTGTTGGAGCAGGGAAACATGTAAAACATGCAGGGCAGGGGGGGCTGAAGCACTGGTCTGGAACAGTGACCTCTCACCTGACTTTCTCTTGTAGTCCAGTCTGTTAGCCTGGGACTGAGCCAGCGTCTGACGGAACTCTGGAACACACACACACACATACATACACACACATACACACACAGACTGCTGATTGGAATTTTTGGCAGTTTTTAGTCTCATAGCCATACAGACAAAAGAGGGCGGCTTTGGAATGATTTGGAAGTTTGGAAACAAGGAAGACAGGTTGGTGGGAAAGAAGAGGCAGGGAGAGGGAGAAGATGTGGAGGACAAGGGAGAGGAAGACCAAGAACGAGGTCTCTGATGAGATAAGGGCCACAATTATGGCCAAATACAGGAGAGAGGGAGAACTAGAACAATCACAGTAGCCTACCATGCAGCATGAGTGATTACACTATACTTGTAGTTTTTTGTACTTACATGCAATTTCATTATCATTGATCATTTGGGTGTAGGTTTCAACTTTGTAATTTTCAAAAGTACGTATATTACAGTACTACACAGTGCTGGACTGGCCATCTGGCATACCGGGCATTTGCCCGGTGGGCCGACGCACTTTTGGCTGGCTGGTTGTGTGTCAAATCCAAGAAGACACAAGCTGTTGGCTAATGCCTAACATGGTTTGTCATCGTTAAAGGGGGGGGGGGGTGGGCCGCCTTAACCCAATAATGTGTAGCACAGTCCACAGACAAACCACGTACCATCACACCTTTCCCCTACCCCCGACAAGGAGAAAGGGGGTTTTCCTCCTTTGTCCTTATCTCCAGAGCAGGAGCTTCAAAGCTTCTGGCCCAGCATGGGGTCAGAAAGTAGACCAAAATGGCCTTACAGTATGGAGACAAAGGATTTTAAGGAAGAACTAACTTTTCTGGATTTACAAACATATTCTCAAGGACTACATGGCTCATGGACACTATTTCAATGACAGTAGTTGATGTGTTATAATGTATGCTTTCCCTTTAATGCTGTGTTGACATAATTTGATGTTTTAATGTAACTTCCTTCCCTGTTATGATAAATCAGTCAATCTTGATATCAAAATGATTCTAATCTACAAACTAAACCATTTATTAATGTTGTATTGTTATATTTCGAAGTATAAGCAATACATGGACATTTGAAATAGCTGAACTCTGAAAAGTTATCAGCCACTTCACACCTAGGCAGATCTCAGGACGACGCCCAGGTGGGGGAAAACTGACCAATGAAAGAGGTCACCTTCACGGGGACCCCCCCTTTTCCTTTGGAGTATAAAACCCCCAAACGTACAATCACCCCCGCTTGTTCGTAGGATTAAACTGAAGTGCTCGCGACATTTCTAAACTATTCCTCTCAACCTGCAAATTCACTGAGCGCCCGGAACTTTGGCCAAAGATTCCGTTGTTCTATTTTCGTTGGACGATAACGAAACCATTGACTCTACCTTTCTTCAAACCAGCAAAAGTAACTACGATTTGCAATATTTCTTACCTGTGACATATTGGCATGTTGTGATTAAATTGTTGATGTTTGATTGTATTTTACAAATGAGTTAGCTTAACCCTTGCTAAATCAGTTGCCCTTGCTCGTCCATTGTTCCCACAAAGGCCTACCTGTCCCTCTCTACCCCTCTCTCTCTCTCCCTCCCCCCTTTACACGCGCTCTACACAGCCATTGTGTTGCTCGCCCTCATTTGCATCCAGCCACTGTACTACTCTGACTAACCCATAACTTATCTGGTATTTGTTCATTATAATTACATTCTCCTAAATAAATCATTGTGTATAATATTCGCGTATCACTCACGTTATCTGATCTGCTCTACTTTCATAGAATTCACGACTCAAGATTAGACTGATTATTACGAAGGCTATTATTTAAATATTATTCAATAAGGTTTCCTCTATCCCTTTAACAATAAGAGGTGGTGCCCACAAGAACTACATACTTTATTATAAATTAAGTATTGCTAATCTTAAGCGAGCAAACCCCGCTACAAATGCCAGGGCCGATTTTCGGTCCCAGTCCAGCCCTGGTACTACATACAAAGATACGTAAAACACACATAAAGCATACTGAAGCAAATTGCAGCATTTATTTTTCATTCTTAAACATACTTTTGTAGTGAAAAAGTGTTGTATTGTTTGGTCAGCCTGACTCACTGTGGTCCACCAGCAGCAGGGTTATACTGTTTGGTCTCATGAAACAACCTGACTCACTGTGGTCCACCAGCAGCAGGGTTATACTGTTTGGTCTCATGAAACAACCTGACTCACTGTGGTCCACCAGCAGCAGGGTTATACTGTTTGGTCTCATGAAACAACCTGACTCACTGTGGTCCACCAGCAGCAGGGTTATACTGTTTGGTCTCATGAAACAGCCTGACTCACTGTGGTCCACCAGCAGCAGGGTGAACTGGTTCCTGGCCCGGCCGTCTCGGAGCTGAGCGGTGTAGGAGCCCTGGTCCTGCTCACCCAGCGGCTCCAGCAGCACCTCCACCACCCCACTCCCCCTGTCCAGGGTGACCTTACGGGCCTGCGGACCACACACACACACACATTATACGCACACACATTATACACACACACATTATACACACACACACACACACACATTATACACACACACATTATACACACACACATTATACACACACACATTATACACACACACACACACACACATTATACACACACACATTATACACACACACACACACACACACACACACACACACACATTATACACACACACATTATACACACACACACACACACACACACATTATACACACACACATTATACACACACACATTATACACACACACACACACACACATTATACACACACACACACACACACATTATACACACACACACATTATACACACACATTATACACACACACATTATACACACACATTATACACACACACATTATACACACACACACACACACACACACACATTATACACACATTATACACACTCACGCACACATTATACACCCACACATACATACACACACACACATTATACACACACATTATACACACCCAAATATACACACTAACACATTATACACAGTCACACACACCACACACACACACACACTCACACACACACCACACACACACACACACACACACAGGTATGGAGCCACCTTCTAAGCCAGCCGGTGGTGTGTGTGTGTGGTGTGTGTGGTCAGACCAGGCCAGCAGCCAGACAGCAGCTCTGTGTGTGTATGTGTGTGTGTGTGTGTATGTGTGTGTGTGTGTATATGTGTGTGTGTGTGTGTGTGTATATGTGTGTGTGTATGTGTGTGTGTGTGTGTATATGTGTGTGTGTGTGTGTGTGTGTGTGTGTGTGTATGTGTGTGTGTGTGTGTGTGTGTATATGTGTGTGTGTGTGTGTATGTATGTGTGTGTGTGTGTGTGTGTATATGTGTGTGTGTGTGCTCCTCACCGCGGTGCTGGAGATCTCTCTGTCGTTGAGGATGAGGCAGAGTTCTGCTGCGCTGGTCAGACTCTCCGTCTGCATCCAGAGACGCACACCCCCCTTCTCCCCCACCTCCACCTGCCAGCCACTACGCAGGCCAATCACTGAAGGGGGGAGGGAAGGGGGGAGGGAGGGAGACAGGAAGGAGGCGGAGGGAGGGAGGAAGAGAGGGTGGGATGAGGAGAGGTGGGAGGAGGGATGGAGAGAGGGAGGGAGAGGGAGGGACAGAGGGGGAGGGAGGAGGAGAGGTGGGAGGAGGGATGGAGAGTGGGAGGGGGAGGGAGGGGGAGGGAGGAGGGGACATGGGGAGGTAGTGGGAGACTTGAGCTACACAGGAAGAAGTTCTGTCGGTGGTTGAATATCTGTTGTGTGTAACATCCTTTATGTGTTGATGATTGGGAATGTGAGTATCTTTCATGTGTTAGGATTAGGGTTAGGGTGAAGATGGGGGTGTGTGGGGTAGGGTAGGGTAGGGTGGGGGTAGGTGTGTGGGGTAGGGTGAGGATAGGGGTAGGGTAGGGTAAGGTGGGTGTGTGGGGTAGGGTATGGTGAGGATAGGGGTAGGGTAGGGTAAGGTGGGTGTGTGGGGTAGGGTAGGGCGAGGATAGGGGTAGGGTAGGGTGGGTGTGTGGGGTAGGGTAAGGTGAGGATAGGGGTAGGGTAGGGTAAGGTGGGTGTGTGGGGTAGGGTAGGGTGAGGATAGGGGTAGGGTAAGGTAAGGTGGGTGTGTGGGGTAGGGTGAGGATAGGGGTAGGGTAGGGTAGGGTAAGGTGGGTGTGTGGGGTTGGGTAGGGTGAGGATAGGGGTAGGGTAGGGTAAGGTGGGTGTGTGGGGTAGGGTGAGGATAGGGTTAGGGTAGGGTAAGGTGGGTGTGTGGGGTAGGGTAGGGCGAGGATAGGGGTAGGGTAGGGTGGGTGTGTGGGGTAGGGTAGGGTGAGAATAGGGGTAGGGTAAGGTGGGTGTGTGGGGTAGGGTAGGGTAGGGTGAGGATAGGGGTAGGGTAAGGTAAGGTGGGTGTGTGGGGTAGGGTGAGGATAGGGGTAGGGTAGGGTAAGGTGGGTGTGTGGGGTATGGTAGAGTGAGGATAGGGGTAAGGTAGGGTAAGGTGGGTGTGAGGGGTAGGGTGAGGATAGGGGTAGGGTAGGATAAGGTGGGTGTGTGGGGTAGGGTAGGGTGAGGATAGGGTAGGGTAAGGTGGGTGTTTGGGGCAGGGTAGGGTGAGGATAGGGGTAAGGTAGGGTAAGGTGGGTGTGTGGGGTAGGGTAGGGTGAGGATAGGGGTAGGGTAAGGTGGGTGTGTGGGGTAGGGTGAGGATAGGGGTATGGTAGGGTAAGGTGGGTGTGTGGGGTAGGGTAGGGTGAGGATAGGGGTAGGGTGGGTGTGTGGGGTAGGGTAGGGTGAGGATAGGGGTAGGGGTAGGGTTGGGTAAGGTGGGTGTGTGGGGTAGGGTAGGGTGAGGATAGGGGTAGGGTAGGGTAAGGTGGGTGTGTGGGGTAGGGTAGGGTGAGGATAGGGGTAGGGTAGGGTAAGGTGGGTGTGTGGGGTAGGGTGAGGATAGGGGTAGGGTAGGGTAAGGTGGGTGTGTGGGGTAGGGTAGGGTGAGGATAGGGGTAGGGTAGGGTGGGTGTGTGGGGTAGGGTAGGGTGAGGATAGGGGTAGGGTTGGGTAAGGTGGGTGTGTGGGGTAGGGTAGGGTGAGGATAGGGGTAGGGTAGGGTAAGGTGGGTGTGTGTGTGGGGTAGGGTAGGGTGAGGATAAGGGTAAGGTGGGTGTGTGGGGTAGGGTAGGGCGAGGATAGGGGTAGGGTGAGGATAGGGGTAGGGTAGGGAAAGGTGGGTGTGTGGGGTAGGGTAGAGTGAGGATAGGGGTAAGGTAGGGTAAGGTGGGTGTGTGGGGTAGGGTAGGGTGAGGATAGGATAGGGTAAGGTGGGTGTTTGGGGCAGGGTAGGGTGAGGATAGGGGTAGGGTAAGGTGGGTGTGTGGGGTAGGGTAGGGTGAGGATAGGGGTAGGGTAAGGTGGGTGTGTGGGGTAGGGTAGGGTGAGGATAGGGGTATGGTAGGGTAAGGTGGGTGTGTGGGGTAGGGTAGGGTGAGGATAGGGGTAGGGTAGGGTAAGGTGGGTGTGTGGGGTAGGGTAGGGTGAGGATAGGGGTATGGTAGGGTAAGGTGGGTGTGTGGGGTAGGGCGAGGATAGGGGTAGGGTAGGGTGGGTGTGTGGGGTAGGGTAGGGTGAGGATAGGGGTAGGGTAGGGTAAGGTGGGTGTGTGGGGTAGGGTAGGGTGAGGATAGGGGTAGGTTAGGGTAAGGTGGGTGTGTGGGGTAGGGTAGGGTGAGGATAGGGGTAGGGTTGGGTAAGGTGGGTGTGTGGGGTAGGGTAGGGTGAGGATAGGGGTAAGGTGGGTGTGTGGGGTAGGGTAGGGTGAGGATAGGGGTAGGGTAGGGTAAGGTGGGTGGGTGTGTGGGGTAGGGTAGGGTAGGGTGAGGATAGGGGTAGGGTAGGGTAAGGTGGGTGTGTGGGGTTGTGAACCTACGTGGGTTTCTGATGTTCCAGCTCAGCTCAGTCAGTCTCTCCAGATCTGCACAGAGAACGTCAACATGAACACCTTCAGTCATCCAGCAACAACTCTGTTGTCAAGGAACAGTCTGCATTAACCAGATGCAGTGTATGTGTGTGTGTCTGTGTGTGTATCTGTGTGTGCGTCTCTGTGTGGATCTGTGTGTGTGTCTGTGTCTGAGTGTGTGTGTGTCTGTCTGAGTGTGTCTGTGTCTGAGTGTGTGTGTGTGTCTGAGTGTGTGTGTGTGTGTGCGTCTCTGTGTGGATCTGTGTGTGTGTCTGTGTCTGAGTGTGTGTGTGTGTCTGTGTGGATGTGTGTGTGTGTCTGTGTCTGAGTGTGTGTGTGTGTCTGAGTGTGTCTGTGTCTGAGTGTGTGTGTGTGTGTGTGTCTGAGTGTGTCTGTGTGTGTGTCTGTGTCTGAGTGTGTGTGTGTGTCTGAGTGTGTCTGTGTGTGTGTCTGTGTCTGAGTGTGTGTGTCTGTGTGTGTGTGCGTCTCTGTGTGGATCTGAGTGTGTGTGTGTGTGTGTGTCTGAGTGTGTCTGTGTGTGTGTGTCTGTGTGTGTCTGTGTGTGTGTGTGTGTCTGAGTGTGTCTGTGTGTGTGTCTGTGTCTGAGTGTGTGTGTGTGTGTCTGTGTGTGTCTGTGTGTGTGTCTGTGTGTATGTGTGTGTGTGTATCTGAGTGTGTGTGTGTGTGTGTGTCTGTGTGTGTCTGTGTGTGTGTGTGTGTCTGTGTGTATGTGTGTGTGTGTATCTGAGTGTGTGTGTGTGTGTGTCTGTGTGTGTGTGTGTATCTGTGTGTGTGTGTGTGTGTGTCTGTGTGTGTGTGTCTGTGTGTGTGTGTCTGAGTGTGTGTGTGTGTGTGCAGTGCATTGTGGGAGAGTGCTGTACCCTCTGCAGTGAAGGTGTAGCTGGAGGATGTGGTGGGGTCGCTGCTCTCCAGGGTGTACAGACCCAGGTCCTGCTCTGACGCCTCCAGGAAGGTGAGGACACACCTGGCACACACACACACAGACACACACACACACACACACACACACACACACACACACACACACAGACACACACACAGACAAACAGACACACACACACACACAGACAGACACATACACACAGACACACAGCCAGACAGACAGAGGGAGAGACAGACAGATGGACAGACAGACAGGAGAGACAGTCAGACAGACAGGTGTACAGAGTCTCCACAGTGTTGGTCTATCACACATACACACACAGCCCTCCACACACACACATACACACACACACACACACACACACACACACACACCACCATCCTCCACACACACACACACAGACACACACCACCATCCTCCACACACACACACACACACACACACACACACACACCACCATCCTCCACACACACACACACAGACACACACCACCATCCTCCACACACACACACACACACACACACACACACACACCACCATCCTCCACACACACACACACACAGACAGGTACCTGTTGTTCCTGGTTCATCCTCCACACACACACACACAGACAGGTACCTGTTGTTCCTGGTTCATCCTCCACACACACACACACAGACAGGTACCTGTTGTTCCTGGTTTCCACCCTGGCCCTGCCGGCCTCCACCTCTTCCCTGTAGCTCCTCCTCCACACCAGCTGGCCAGGCTCCGCCCCCTCCCAGGACAGGAAGAGGAAGCCGTCACTGTCCACGCCCACCTCCACATCTCTGGTGTCTGACGGTCATGACTGGGTCAGCCTGCTGTCTCAGCTGGAGCAAACCGCTGTGGTGGTCGTGTGTGTGTGTCTGAAGGAGGGTGTGTGTGTATGTGGATGGTGTGTGTGTGTGGTGGGTGTGTATAGAGGGTGTGTGTATGTGTGCGTGTGCGAGCATTAGTGTGTATGTGTGTGAGATTGTGTGTGCGTGTGTCTGAAAGGGTGACAAAACCTAAAATGGCTGACCTGGAGAAGTCTGTGCTGTGATTGGTTCACTGGGCAGGGAGGGCCAGCCCACTCCACCCTGATTGACAGCTAACACTCGTAGGCGGTAGGTGTGGCCAGTCTTCAGACCTGACACCTAGAAACACAGCACATATGCTAACATATGTCACTATCTGTCTGCCTGTCTTCCTGTTTCCCTGTCTGCCTGTCTGTCTGTCTGTCTGTCTGTGCTGCTCAAGGCACCAACCTTGAAAAAGGTGTCTGGAGTTGCTTCCTGATTTACAGGGGTCCAGGTCTCTGATTGGCTGCCCTCACTGATCTCCAGCAGGTAGCCTTTGATTGGGCTCTGTCCGCCGTAGAGAGGCTCCACCCACAACAGCACCAGCGAATCATTCCTCACCTCCCTGATCTCCAATTCATAGGGAGGACCTGGGGGGGAAGGGGGGGGAAGAGAGGGGAGGGAGTGGAGAGGGGGAGGGAAGGAGGGGGGAGGAGAGGGGAGGGAGTGGAGAGGGGGAGGGAAGGAGGGGGGAGGAGAGTGGAGGGAGTGGAGAGGGGGAGGGAAGGAGGGGGGAGGAGAGGGGAGGGAGTGGAGAGGGAAGGAGGGGGGAGGAGAGGGGAGGGAGTGGAGAGGGGGAGGGAAGGAGGGGGGAGGAGAGGGGAGGGAGTGGAGAGGGGGAGGGAAGGAGGGGGGAAGAGAGTGGAGGGAGTGGAGAGGGGGAGGGAAGGAGGGGGGAGGAGAGGGGAGGGAGTGGAGAGGGAAGGAGGGGGGAGGAGAGGGGAGGGAGTGGAGAGGGGGAGGGAAGGAGGGGGGAGGAGAGGGGAGGGAGTGGAGAGGGGGAGGGAAGGAGGGGGGAGGAGAGGGGAGGGAGTGTAGAGGGGGAGGGAAGGAGGGGGGAGGAGAGGGGAGGGAGTGGAGAGGGGGAGGGAAGGAGGGGGGAGGAGAGGGGAGGGAGTGGAGAGGGGGAGGGAAGGAGGGGGGAGGAGAGGGGAGGGAGTGGAGAGGGGGAGGGAAGGAGGGGGGAGGAGAGGGGAGGGAGTGGAGAGGGGGAGGGAAGGAGGGGGGAGGAGAGGGGAGGGAGTGGAGAGGGGGAGGGAAGGAGGGGGGAGGAGAGGGGAGGGAGTGGAGAGGGGGAGGGAAGGAGGGGGGAGGAGAGGGGAGGGAGTGGAGAGGGGGAGGGAAGGAGGGGGGAGGAGAGGGGAGGGAGTGGAGAGGGGGAGGGAAGGAGGGGGGAGGAGAGGGGAGGGAGTGGAGAGGGGGAGGGAAGGAGGGGGGAGGAGAGGGGAGGGAGTGGAGAGGGGGAGGGAAGGAGGGGGGAGGAGAGGGGAGGGAGTGGAGAGGGGGAGGGAAGGAGGGGGGAAGAGAGTGGAGGGAGTGGAGAGGGGGAGGGAAGGAGGGGGGAGGAGAGGGGAGGGAGTGGAGAGGGGGAGGGAAGGAGGGGGGAGGAGAGGGGAGGGAGTGGAGAGGGGGAGGGAAGGAGGGGGGAGGAGAGGGGAGGGAGTGGAGAGGGGGAGGGAAGGAGGGGGGAAGAGAGGGGAGGGAGTGGAGAGGGGGAGGGAAGGAGGGGGGAGGAGAGGGGAGGGAGTGGAGAGGGGGAGGGAAGGAGGGGGGAGGAGAGGGGAGGGAGTGGAGAGGGGGAGGGAAGGAGGGGGGAGGAGAGGGGAGGGAGTGGAGAGGGGGAGGGAAGGAGGGGGGAGGAGAGGGGAGGGAGTGGAGAGGGGGAGGGAAGGAGGGGGGAGGAGAGGGGAGGGAGTGGAGAGGGGGAGGGAAGGAGGGGGGAGGAGAGGGGAGGGAGTGGAGAGGGGGAGGGAAGGAGGGGGGAGGAGAGGGGAGGGAGTGGAGAGGGGGAGGGAAGGAGGGGGGAGGAGAGGGGAGGGAGTGGAGAGGGGGAGGGAAGGAGGGGGGAGGAGAGGGGAGGGAGTGGAGAGGGGGAGGGAAGGAGGGGGGAGGAGAGGGGAGGGAGTGGAGAGGGGGAGGGAAGGAGGGGGGAGGAGAGGGGAGGGAGTGGAGAGGGAAGGAGGGGGAAGGAGAGGTTGAGGGGAGGGGGAAGGAAGGAGGGGGGAGGAGAGGGGAGGGAGTGGAGAGGGGGAGGGAAGGAGGGGGGAGGAGAGGGGAGGGAGTGGAGAGGGGGGGGGAAGGAGGGGGGAGGAGAGGTTGAGGGCGAGGGGAGCACCGGGTCACAATAACACACAGGTACAGTAGTGTGTGTGTGTGTGTGTGTGTGTGTGTGTAGCTCCACCTCACCTGGCTCCTCCATGCTCCAGTCCTCACACAGGAAGGCGGGGCTGGGGAGGGAGGCCTGGCCGACACCCACCACGTTGGAAGCAAACACACGGAACTGGTAGCTCACGCCCTCACTCAGGTTACACACCTGCACAGCACAACACACATAGTACTTACCTACACACACTTAACTACACACACTTTCTCACACACACCCAAAAGTGGATTTACATTTACATGGTTGGTTGTTGTTTTGTAGAAATTCACTAGAATAAAAAGATATTTATAAGAAGCTGTTATTAGCTAATTTGGGGTTCTTGTTGCCATAGGTGACAAGGTGACACTGGTCCAACAAAATCCGAACTTTCTCGTTGTCATGACGATGTTGTGTGTGTCCAGACAGTGTGGTGTGTGTGTGTATAAATCCAGCCAGTTCTGGAGAGACACTGTGTTTGAGGAGGGGCAGCTCGCACTATTGATCTGAGACGCTGATCTCCTCTCAGAGCCAGCCCAGGGTCCTGGACCTGAGGGGAGACCAGCCAGCCCAGGGTCCTGGACCTGGGGGGAGACCAGCCAGCCCAGGGTCCTGGACCTGGGGGGAGACCAGCCAGCCCAGGGTCCTGGACCTGGGGGGAGACCAGCCAGACCAGGGTCCTGGACCTGGGGGGGAGACCAGCCAGACCAGGGTCCTGGACCTGGGGGGAGACCAGCCAGACCAGGGTCCTGGACCTGGGGGGAGACCAGCCAGACCAGGGTCCTGGACCTGGGGGGAGACCAGCCAGACCAGGGTCCTGGACCTGGGGGGGAGACCAGCCAGACCAGGGTCCTGGACCTGGGGGGAGACCAGCCAGACCAGGGTCCTGGACCTGGGGGGAGACCAGCCAGACCAGGGTCCTGGACCTGGGGGGAGACCAGCCAGACCAGGGTCCTGGACCTGGGGGGAGACCAGCCAGAACAGGGTCCTGGACCTGAGGGGAATTGTTGCTTTTACATTGTGGTACATTGTGATCACAATGTACCACAATGTAAAAGCAACAAGTCTCTTATTGAGAGACTTGTTGCTTTTGTTGGTTTGTTGTAACTGTCTTAAAGTTATTGTACTCGCCGTGAAATATATTATTGTTGCTTGCTTTTTCCACAGGTACACTCTTGCACTTTTGAGGTTCATGTTGTTTAATTGTAACTTGTCTAACTGCATGCTCTTATGGTTCTTCCCTTTGGGACTTATTTGGTTTTCACAATGTGTGCTTCATGTTTGGCTACCCGCAAAGTTTGGGGCTATCTCGTTGTTATGATCAGTGACCTATGCACTTTTATAAAACTCTCTCTTGGAAGTCGCTTTGGATAAAAGCGTCTGCTAAATGCATAAATGTAATGCTGTGGTTTCTCATTGTTCTCTGTTATTGCAAATCCTGACCACTAGGTGGCAGTATTTTCTTTTGGATTGAGAAGCGGTCTTCGATCGCCCCTGCTTGAGGAGGAGCTCCTCTGGGCTCTCAGAGAGGAGCTGGTTGGTCGGCCGCCGGCCTGCTACCACCACAGAGGAGCTGGACAAACACAGTTATTGGTTTCATAAGCAGAAAAAGCACAGTGCCGACAACATGGAATCTCTCCTCGATCGATATCCTCATTAATGTCAAAACTATCGGGGCTGAGGTGAAGCTATGAAGAAAGACTTGTTTTCAGTTGAGAGAAAAGGGTATCAGGAATGTCTGTTAATCAGCCTCAGCAGAGGGCTAGGGGTAGACCCAGCCTCCTCTAGGCTCCTTACAGCACCAAAATAACAATAACGTTTTCATTCAACAGATGCTTTCATCTAAAGCAACATTCAGGACATGGGAAAAACTTGCAACCCATTGATCTGCAGTCAAATGCTCTAACCACTGAGCTTCACCATCAACAGTATCCCTGGCACAGGGGTATACTCTGAGATACAGTCTCACTGGTGTACAGAATCACTGAGGTACTGACTCACTGGGGTACAGACTCACTGAGATACAGTCTCACTGGGGTACAGACTCACTGAGATACAGTCTCACTGGGGTACAGACTCACAGAGGTACAGACTCACTGGGGTACAGTCTCACTGAGATACAGACTCACTGAGGTACAGACTCACTGGGTACAGACTCACTGGGTTACAGACTAACTGGGATACAGACTAACTGGGGTACAGACTCACTGGGGTACAGACTAACTGGGGTAGAGACTCACTGAGGTACAGACTCACTGAGGTACAGACTCACTGGCGTACAGACTAACTGGGGTACAGACTCACTGAGATACAGACTCACTGGGGTACAGACTCACTGAGATACAGACTCACTGAGATACAGACTCACTGAGGTACAGACTCACTGAGGTACAGACTCACTGAGGTACAGTCTCACTGAGGTACAGACTCACTGAGGTACAGACTCACTGAGGTACAGACTCACTGAGGTACAGACTCACTGGCGTACAGACTAACTGGGGTACAGACTCACTGAGATACAGTCTCACTGGGGTACAGACTCACTGAGATACAGACTCACTGAGATACAGACTCACTGAGGTACAGACTCACTGAGGTACAGACTCACTGAGGTACAGACTCACTGAGATACAGACTCACTGAGATACAGACTCACTGAGGTACAGACTCACTGAGATACAGACTCACTGAGATACAGACTCACTGAGGTACAGACTCACTGAGGTACAGACTCACTGAGATACAGACTCACTGAGGTACAGACTCACTGAGGTACAGACTCACTGAGATACAGACTCACTGAGATACAGACTCACTGAGGTACAGACTCACTGAGGTACAGACTCACTGAGGTACAGTCTCCCCCTGTGATGCCCCGGGCAGCTTCCCAGAGCCCCTCTTACCGTGTACTGCCTCTCCCTGGCAGGCCTGGTGTTCACCTCCTTCCAGGGCTGCTGCTCCTGATCCCTCTGGTCCAGGTAGTACCCCCCCACAGGGGATCCTCCGCTGCAGGCGGGGGCCCGCCAGCTCAGCACCATCTCTGAGGCGCGGCACACTACCAGGGCGATGGCCGAGGGGGGGCCAGGGACGTCTGGGGGGGCCAGGGTGACAGAAAGGTGGGGAGGAGAGGAGCATTTGGTTCTATTCTGTTTTATTTGTTCTAGATCTGTTATTTGTTCTTTACTGGTGTACCCCTGCAGCCCCAGCCTCCTACCCCACAGTCCCAACCCAGCCCCCAGCCCCCCCCCCCCCTCAGCCCCCAGTGTTCCTGTTTGTGTCCCTGTCCCCCCCGTGTGTGTTTCTGTGTCCCCCTGTGTGTGTTTCTGTGTCCCCCTGTGTGTGTCCCCCTGTGTGTGTTTCTGTGTCCCCCTGTGTGTGTCCCCCTGTGTGTGTTTCTGTGTGTGTCCCTGTGTGTGTTTCTGTGTCCCCCCAGTGTGTGTTTCTGTGTCCCCCCCAGTGTGTGTTTCTGTGTCCCCCTGTGTGTGTTTCTGTGTGTGTTTCTGTGTGTGTTTCTGTGTGTGTTTCTGTGTCCCCCTGTGTGTGTTTCTGTGTGTGTCCCTGTGTGTGTTTCTGTGTGTGTTTCTGTGTGTGTTTCTGTGTGTGTTTCTGTGTGTGTTTCTGTGTGTGTCCCTGTGTGTGTTTCTGTGTGTGTTTCTGTGTGTGCTTCTGTGTGTGTTTCTGTGTCCCCCCCAGTGTGTGATTCTGTGTGTGTCCCTGTGTGTGTTTCTGTGTGTGTTTCTGTGTCCCCCTGTGTGTGTTTCTGTGTGTGTTTCTGTGTGTGTTTCTGTGTGTGTCCCTGTGTGTGTTTCTGTGTGTGTTTCTGTGTGTGTTTCTGTGTGTGTCCCTGTGTGTGTTTCTGTGTGTGTCCCTGTGTGTGTTTCTGTGTGTGTTTCTGTGTGTGTCCCTGTGTGTGTTTCTGTGTGTGTTTCTGTGTGTGTCCCTGTGTGTGTTTCTGTGTGTGTTTCTGTGTGTGTCCCTGTGTGTGTTTCTGTGTGTGTTTCTGTGTGTGTCCCTGTGTGTGTTTCTGTGTGTGTTTCTGTGTGTGTCCCTGTGTGTGTGTTTCTGTGTGTGTCCCTGTGTGTGTTTCTGTGTGTGTTTCTGTGTGTGTTTCTGTGTGTGTCCCTGTGTGTGTTTCTGTGTGTGTCCCTGTGTGTGTTTCTGTGTGTGTTTCTGTGTGTGTTTCTGTGTGTGTCCCTGTGTGTGTTTCTGTGTGTGTTTCTGTGTGTGTTTCTGTGTGTGTTTCTGTGTGTGTCCCTGTGTGTGTTTCTGTGTGTGTTTCTGTGTGTGTTTCTGTGTGTTTCTGAACAACTGAGGTGAGAGCCAACTCCTGACTCTTGAGCTGCCATTATCTCCAGCAGCTGTCCAGGCCTGTTCTCCTGCTATTAGGCTCCCTGATAGCCTGTCATCATAGGATGCTCCACACTCACACACACACATACACACACGCACACGCACACTCACACACACACACACACACACACACACACACACACACACACATACACCACACTGATTCTGGGAGAGGACAGGAGAGAGACACAAACCTGAGAATGTTATTAAACATTGGAGGGATGACCTGAGCGGATTATGACCTCCTGTTTGTCCCAAACACTGATGTCACAAACACAGATCTACAGGACGTGATCTACAGGAAGTGATCTACAGGAAGTGATCTACAGGAAGTGATCTAAAGTAAGTGATCTACAGGAAGTGATCTACAGGAAGTGGTGTAGATCTCCAAGGGCAGTTGTACTCACAGACGGCCGACTTCACCAGGATGGGAGGGGACTCGTCGGAGTATCGGCTGGTTCCTGCTCGGCTGACCGACTTGACCCGGAACACGTACTCCTTTTGGGCCTTCAACCCGTGCACCGTGAACCTGCAGCACAGACACTCCTGATAGACTCCACAGTGACAAGACCTGGACCAGAACAGGACCTCAACCGGGGCCTGGACCTGGACCAGAACAGGACCAGAACAGGACCAGAACAGGACCAGGACCAAATAGTGATAGGGAGTCAGGTGGCTGAGCGGTTAGGGAATTGGGCTAGTAATCAGAAGGTTGCCGGTTCGATTCTCGGCTGTGCATAATGACTGTGTCCTAGGGCACTTGAATAAGAGCGTCTGCTAAATGACTAAATGTAAATAACTGAGGTGTCTGTTCTACAGCACCAGAAGTTTGTTGATTGTTACTTGACTCTGAACACCGAAATACTGTAGAATTAGATTTTCCGCTTGAAAAATCTAGCATTTGATTGTTGCTCTACTAAATGTCTTCTATGGGAGCGGGTGTGAGGTGGAGCAGCTGTAACCCACCTGGTGCTGGTGAGTGGCTTGTTGTTGACTGTGCGCCACTCCGCCCTCCCTGCCTCGCTGTAGTACAGGTAGTATCCCAGAATGCCTTCTATCTTGGCAGGCTCCTCCCACTGCAGCAGCACGGACAAATCAGAGTCTCTGACAGCCTGGATGCCATGGGGTGGGGCAGGGGGAGCTGGGACACAGGAACAAGTCAGAACAGGACTAACTCTGACCTTAGACCAGATCTATCATTGACTGCTCTGGAGAAGGTTAGGTGTGCAGCATAGGTTCCCATGGCGATCGATCCTGGTAAGAAGTGAACCACCATGGTGACACTGAAAACCCAGGGTTAGACCTGAAGTTCCCCCGCTAATCCCAAATCCTGCTTCGTAGCACAGGCCCCTGGACTAACCATTACAATCAGAACAGCAATATTTCTATAAGACGTCCATCTTAACCCCCTCCCCTCCCTGTCTTACCCAGGGCGTCCCCCAGGGTGAGGGGGGGGCTGGCGGTGGAGGGATCGCTCACGCCGTACTTGTTGACTGAACGCACGCGGAACTCGTAGGCCACGCCCCTCTGCAGGTCAAAGACAGGAAACCTGGGAGACGACACAATCTGATCTAGACTGGTCAGCTGCCAACTGCTCCTGCCTGCCAACGACTGGAGGACAAGGAGAGAGACAGTCCGGGAGAGAGACAAGGAGAGAGACAAGGAGAGAGACAGGCCGGGAGAGAGACAAGGAGAGAGACAGGCAGGGAGAGAGACAAGGAGAGAGACAGGCAGGGATAGAGACAAGGAGAGAGACAGGCAGGGATAGAGACAAGGAGAGAGACAGGCCGGGGTAGAGACAAGGAGAGAGACAGGCAGGGAGAGAGACAAGGAGAGAGACAGGCAGGGATAGAGACAAGGAGACAGACAGGCAGGGAGAGAGACAAGGAGAGAGACAGGCCGGGATAGAGACAAGGAGAGAGACAGGCCGGGATAGAGACAAGGAGAGAGACAGGCAGGGATAGAGACAAGGAGAGAGACAGGCCGGGATAGAGACAAGGAGACAGGCAGGCAGGGATAGAGACAAGGAGAGAGACAGGCCGGGATAGAGACAAGGAGAGAGACAGGCAGGGATAGAGACAAGGAGAGAGACAGGCCGGGATAGAGACAAGGAGAGAGACAGGCAGGGAGAGAGACAAGGAGAGAGACAGGCAGGGATAGAGACAAGGAGAGAGACAGGCCGGGATAGAGACAAGGAGAGAGACAGGCAGGGAGAGAGACAAGGAGAGAGACAGGCAGGGATAGAGACAAGGAGAGAGACAGGCCGGGGTAGAGACAAGGAGAGAGACAGGCACGGAGAGAGACAAGGAGAGAGACAGGCAGGGATAGAGACAAGGAGACAGGCAGGGAGAGAGACAAGGAGAGAGACAGGCCGGGATAGAGACAAGGAGACAGGCAGGCAGGGATAGAGACAAGGAGAGAAACAGGCAGGGAGAGAGACAGGCAGACAGGCAGGCAGACAGACAGGCATGGAGAGAGACAGGCAGGGAGAGAGACAGGCAGGGAGACAGGCAGGGAGAGAGACAGGCAGACAGACAGGCAGGGAGAAAGACAGGCAGGGATAGAGACATGCAGAGAGAGAGACAGGCAGACAGGCAGGCAGGCAGGGAGAGAGACAGGCAGGG
Organism: Osmerus eperlanus; assembly: GCF_963692335.1. Taxonomy (NCBI): domain Eukaryota; kingdom Metazoa; phylum Chordata; class Actinopteri; order Osmeriformes; family Osmeridae; genus Osmerus; species Osmerus eperlanus. The sequence goes on from NC_085024.1 coordinate 1,161,130, forward strand.
AGAGACAGACAGGCAGGGAGAGAGACAGGCAGACAGACAGGCAGACATACAGGCAGACAGACAGGCAGGGAGAGAGACAGGCAGAGAGAGATAGGCAGACAGACAGGCAGGGAGAGAGACAGGCAGGGAGACAGGCAGGGAGAGAGACAGGCAGACAGACAGGCAGGCAGGGAGAGAGACAGGCAGAGAGAGAGACAGGCAGACAGACAGGTAGACAGAAAAGGAGGCAGATTAATAATCACTTTTTTAATATTAATAATATTAACTTAATATTTCTTTCATTTCTCAATCTTTCTCTCAGTGGCTGCTCCACAGCTCTATAATAACCTGACACTTCATATATAGGAGGGAGAGGGGTGAGGGAGGGGAGGGAGGGAGAGGGGTGAGGGAGGGGAGGGAGGGAGAGGGGTGAGGGAGGGGAGGGAGGGAGACGGGTGAGGGAGGGGAGGGAGAGGGGTGAGGGAGGGGAGGGAGAGGGGTGAGGGAGGGGAGGGAGAGGGGTGAGGGAGGGGAGGGAGGGAGACGGGTGAGGGAGGGGAGGGAGGTAGACGGGTGAGGGAGACGGGACAACTCATGAAAGTGCAATAAAGTCTCTTTCCTGTGGCAGTTTGCTGCTCTTCCTCTTGTTATTGGATCCCTGAGCTGCTGGAGGGAGGGGGGTGAGGGGTGGATGCAGGGGGAGGTGGGGGGTATATGGAGTGGGTGGAGGGTGGAGGGGGTATATGGGGTGGGTGGAGGGGGTATATGGGGAGGGTGGAGGGGTCATGCACTTCCAGCTCTCATGTAAGTTAGCAGATGCTGTTTCATCTACACGTACAGAGTGGGATTTGAACCTGCAACCTCTTCATTGATGCTCCAACCACTGAGCTGCACCTATCCTTTGTAGCGCTTTCATTCTCACTGAAAACTTTACTTTCAAGCTTTTTCTTTCTACCACAACTGAACTGAAATTAACTTAAATGAAAGAGGAGTTCTCCACTAACAGAAAATATATTTCAGCTGCAGTACAAATAATCCCAGCAGACTGAGAAGCAGATTCAAGGTTTGTCTGCAGCGAGGACAATTACCCTCACAGGTAATGTATAAAGTACACCGGGTTTTGAACCTTAAACCTCATGATCTTCAGTCAAAGGCTCAACCACTAAGCTATACCCTGTGTGTGTGTGTGTGTGTGTGTGTGTGAGACTCACTCTCTCCACATAGTAGGTGAGTGTCTCTCGTCCGCGTGGATCTGGCTCCGCCCAGCTCAGCACCAGGTAAGTGTCGCTGACATCACAGGCATACACACCTGTGGGAGGGAGGGGCACACGCACCTGACCTGGGGGAGGGAGGGAGGAGGGGTGAGGAGTGAGGGAGGGGTGAGGAGTGAGGAGGGAGGGAGAAGGAGGGGTGAGGAGGGAGGGAGGGGTGAGGAGTGAGGAGGGAGGGAGAAGGAGGGGTGAGGAGGGAGGGAGAAGGAGGGGTGAGGAGGGAGGGAGGGGTGAGGAGTGAGGGAGAAGGAGGGGTGAGGAGTGAGGGAGAAGGAGGGGTGAGGAGGGAGGGAGAAGGAGGGGTGAGGAGTGAGGGAGAAGGAGGGGTGAGGAGGGAGGGAGAAGGAGGGGTGAGGAGTGAGGGAGAAGGAGGGGTGAGGAGGGAGGGAGAAGGAGGGGTGAGGAGTGAGGGAGAAGGAGTGGTGAGGAGTGAGGGAGAAGGAGGGGTGAGGAGGGAGGGAGAAGGAGGGGTGAGGAGTGAGGGAGGGGTGAGGAGTGAGGAGGGAGGGAGATGGAGGGGTGAGGAGTGAGGAGGGAGGGAGAAGGAGGGGTGAGGAGTGAGGAGTGAGGGAGGGGTGAAGAGTGAGGAGGGAGTGAGGGAGGGGTGAGGAGTGAGGAGGGAGGGAGAAGGAGGGGTGAGGAGTGAGGGAGGGGTGAGGAGTGAGGAGAGAGGGAGAAGGAGGGGTGAGGAGTGAGGGAGAAGGAGGGGTGAGGGGTGAGGAGTGAGGGAGGGGTGAGGAGTGAGGAGGGAGGGAGAAGGAGGGGTGAGGAGTGAGGGAGAAGGAGGGGTGAGGGGTGAGGAGTGAGGGAGGGGTGAGGAGTGAGGGAGAAGGAGGGGTGAGGAGTGAGGGAGGGGTGAGGAGTGAGGGAGAAGGAGGGGTGAGGGGTGAGGAGGGAGGGAGAAGGAGGGGTGAGGGGTGAGGAGGGAGGGAGAAGGAGGGGTGAGGGGTGAGGAGGGAGGGAGAAGGAGGGGTGAGGGGTGAGGAGTGAGGGAGGGGTGAGGAGTGAGGGAGAAGGAGGGGTGAGGGGTGAGGAGTGAGGGAGGGGTGAGGAGTGAGGGAGAAGGAGGGGTGAGGAGTGAGGGAGGGGTGAGGAGTGAGGGAGAAGGAGGGGTGAGGGGTGAGGAGGGAGGGAGAAGGAGGGGTGAGGGGTGAGGAGGGAGGGAGAAGGAGGGGTGAGGGGTGAGGAGGGAGGGAGAAGGAGGGGTGAGGGGTGAGGAGTGAGGGAGGGGTGAGGAGTGAGGGAGAAGGAGGGGTGAGGAGTGAGGGAGAACAGCAGTGAGTGAGGGAGGGGTGAGAGGAGAACTGAGGACTTCAGGACTGAGGACTGAGAAACTCAGCTCTGATTATCAAGCAATGTATGCTCCCTGCTCTGAGTGGCACCACCACTAGTGCCACTCAGAAAACTGCTCAGCTCACCTTCTAACTGGTCCTTGGTGATGGTGATCTCCCTCCCTCTGTCTACCTTCACCACTGTAGAGAGAGGGGCAGGTGAGGACGGAAGGGAAGAGAGGGAGGAGGCGAGGAGGTGAGGAGATGAGGAGGGAGGGAAGAGAGAAAGAGAGAAAGAGAGAGGAGAAAAGTCAGAGGGGGGTTGAAGGGCAGTAGGTGGAGAAGGATGACAGAGGGAGAGATAAAGAGAGATAATGAGAGAGAGAGAGAGAGAGAGAGAGAGAGAGAGAGCAGGTTAGAGATAGATAGATAGAGAGAGCAGGTTTGAGATAGAGAGAGATAGATAGAGAGAGAGCAGGTTTGAGATAGAGAGAGATAGATAGAGAGAGAGAGACAGCAGGTTAGAGCCAGACCTGTCTTTATGTGTGTCTAATGATCCATGGTATCAAACTAGAGCCCCATCTGTTCCTCTGCACTCTCTCTCTCTCTCTCTCTCTCTCTCTCTCTCTCTCTCTCTCTCTCTCTCTCTCTGCACTCTCTCTCTCTCTGCACTCTCTCTCTCTCTCTCTCTCTCTCACACACACACACACACTCACACACATCCAGGAGTGTGAGTATTACCCATGGTCCTCGAGGGTTCGAGGGGGTCGGTGGTGATGACTGGTTCACTGGGCTTGGAGGCGCGGCCCACACCTGATTGGTTGACAGCACACACTCTGAACTGGTAGATAGTGCTGTCCTGTAGACCAATCACAGGATAGCAGCACAACTTTTGGACCTGAGAGTTACACCTGCTCCACTGGCCCAAGCCCACCACACACCTGGGAGGGGGGAGGAGGGGGGAGGAGGGGGGAGGAGGGGAGGTATAATGTTGCTAGTAATGTGGATAATACTGTTGATAACAATGTTGATAACAGTGCTAATAACATATTAGATGTTGATACATCCCAGCATCAAGCCTCATGCCTGGCGCCTAGTGATGGGGCACCTAGCGACGGTGTGCCTAGCGCCGAGGTTAGGGTGAAGCCACCTGAGCCCCACCTGAGCCCGGATGCTTCTACCTGTGTACAGCTGTTGCTAGGAGACTGGAAAGTAAAAGGGTCTTTGTCTGCTGGTTTGGCACTGCACACACACACACACACACGCACACACACACGCACACACACACGCACACACCTACTGTACACACACATATACACCTACTGCACACACACACTTGCTGTACACACACCTACTGCACGCACACACACACCCACCTACTGCACGCACCCACTCACACACATACTGTACAAACACACACTTACTGTAAACACAAACCTACTTCACACACACACCCCTACTGTACAGACACACATTCACAGGTTTTGAGTAAGGTGGTTGGTGTTTCTGTTCTGGAGCAGGTGTCCAGGTCTGATAAGAAGCATCTCCCTGCTGAGTGCTGGGTCTGCTGTGGCTCACAGCCACATCTGGGTCTGCTGTGGCTCACAGCCACATCTGGGTCTGCTGTGGCTCACAGCCACATCTGGGTCTGCTGTGGCTCACAGCCACATCTGGGTCTGCTGTGGCTCACAGCCTCCCCTAGACTCCATCTATCAGGTTAGGACTCAACTATCTTGTTTACGGTGTTCGGTTTAAATAAACACCATCTATAATCTGTCCAGAACTGCCCCTCCCCACATCTAGTATCCCTCCACCAGCCTGATCACCCCTACCTCTCAATGAAGTATCCCTCCACCAGCCTGATCACCCCTACATCTCAATGAAGTATCCCTCCACCAGCCTGATCACCCCTACCTCTCAATAAAGTATCCCTCCACCAGCCTGATCATCCCTACATCTCAATGAAGTATCCCTCCACCAGCCTGATCACCCCTACCTCTCAATGAAGTATCCCTCCACCAGCCTGATCACCCCTACCTCTCAATGAAGTATCCCTCCACCAGCCTGATCACCCCTACCTCTCAATGAAGTATCCCTCCACCAGCCTGATCACCCCTACCTCTCAATGAAGTATCCCTCCACCAGCCTGATCACCCCTACCTCTCAATGAAGTATCCCTCCACCAGCCTGATCACCCCTACCTCTCAATGAAGTATCCCTCCACCAGCCTGATCACCCCTACCCCTCAATGAAGTATCCCTCCACCAGCCTGATCACCCCTACCTCTCAATGAAGTATCCCTCCACCAGCCTGATCACCCCTACCTCTCAATGAAGTATCCCTCCACCAGCCTGATCACCCCTACCTCTCAATGAAGTATCCCTCCACCGGGCTGGAGCCCTCGGCGCTGGGAGGCTGCCAGGTGAGGAACATGTAGTCCCTGTTGACGTCTGACACCTGGAGGCAGAGAGGGGCACCTGGTCCCCCGGGGACCACTGAAGAAGCATCTGGGAGGAGGAGAGAGGGGGGAGAAGAGAGAGAGATGGTGGGAGAGGGAGGAGAGAGAGAAGGGGTGGGAGGAAAGAGAGGGAGAGATGAGGGGGAAAGAGAGAGGGAGAGATGGGGGAGGAAAGAGAGAGGGAGGGGGAGAAAAGAGAGGGAGAGATGGGGGAGGAGAGAGAGGCAGGGATGGAGAGGGAGGGAGATAGGCAGGAGGAAAGAGAGAGGGTGAGAGGGGAGGGAAGAGAGAAGTGGGAGATAAGCAGGGAGGGAGATGGGGAAGGAGAGAGGGTGAGATGGAGATAAGCAGGGAAGGAGATGGGGAAGGAGAGAGGGTGAGTGGGAGATAAGCAGGGAGGGAGATGGGGAAGGAGAGAGGGTGAGAGGGAGATAAGCAGGGAGGGAGATGGGGAAGGAGAGAGGGTGAGAGGGAGATAAGCAGGGAGGGAGATGGGGAAGGAGAGAGGGTGAGAGGGAGATAAGCAGGGAAGGAGATGGGGAAGGAGAGAGGGTGAGAGGGAGATAAGCAGGGAGGGAGATGGGGAAGGAGAGAGGGTGAGAGGGAGATAAGCAGGGAAGGAGATGGGGAAGGAGAGAGGGTGAGAGGGAGATAAGCAGGGAACGAGATGGGGAAGGAGAGAGGGTGAGAGGGAGATAAGCAGGGAGGGAGATGGGGAAGGAGAGGGTGAGAGGGAGATAAGCAGGGAAGGAGATGGGGAAGGAGAGAGCATTAGTGGCAGGAGTAATTCAGTTCATGTAATCTGTTAGGGTTAGGGTTTATCTGTAATCTACAACAGTCTCTCTCTCTCTCTCTCTCTCTCTCTCTCTCTCTCTCTCTCTCTCTCTCTCTCTCTCTCTCTCCCTCCCTCTCTCTCTCTCTCTTTGTCACTCTCTTTTTTATAACTGGTAAACGTGTGTGTGTATGTGTGTGTGTATGTGTGTGTGTGAGTGTATGTGTGTGAGTGTATGTGTGTGTATATGTGTGTGAGTGTATGTGTGTGTATGTGTGTGTGTCAGATGATGAGTACTACCAGTGAGGGAACACAGAAGACCAGGATGAAGATGAGAACATTACTGAGGAAGGATCACTCTTCCTGTTGAGCTGTTCCAGTCTCTAGTCTCTCTTCCCTCCCCTCCTCTCCTCC